>NC_136942.1:21137827-21142827 GCF_949987615.1 Pollachius pollachius | reverse complement strand
TGAACCGCAAACAAAGTGAACACACCCCATGACCGTTCTGCGTCATACACCAAAACCCCACTCTGCGGCCAGCAGAGCTAGTGAGCCACACCCTGGATATTAATGAATCAAGACACTCAATTAACATCCTCGGACCATATCCACCATATGGATGAGGACCAAACAGCATCCATTCAGGAGACATGACATGGTTTAAAAAGACATCCTTCACAGAAGGTGTTTCCTGTGAAGACAGGAAGTGGTTGGGTATGTATGAAGGTTGAGGGGGACAGGAGAGGAGAGGCCGCTCTATTGTGGATCTGTTGATAAAGAAACTGGGTTAAGCTGTTCAAGGGTTGAGGGTCGGAAGTGTAGTTCCACACACTGAAAACAGCTTTCTGTTCTTGCGTATACCTAACACCTACAAGAACAGTATTGTGGTGGATGAGGCCCTCTTAACATCCTGATACATTTGTGTAGTAGAAAAATATAAAAACAGCCCCTTCGTATTTGTCGTGTACCAACGGTATGAAATAAACTTTGGAATCACATTGGATTTAGACGCAGATAACTCAGATTACTCTCACTGCATCAAATAGTTATTGTTTATGGTCGTGGTTTGAGTTTGCCTAATGGGGTTCTTGGTAAATAACTAAGTGCTTAGGTCTAAATGATTGACTGAAACCTTCTCAGACTTGCATGTGCAAATACCTTGAAATGTCATGTGTGGAAGGAGTACTTCAGTACCAAAATATCGGAAGGCTTTCTTGGAATCCATACAGATCAGTATCAACTCATCGCAACCACACCCAATTTCCATGAAGTCTGGCCCTCCTTGTTCCCATGGCCTCAGACCACGCATACTATCTCTTCGGACTTGTGGTGCATCCTTTGGAGAAAACCATCACAAAGGAAGCAAAACAAGACAAGTAACAACAGCGACCAATGACGTCTATCTCTTATCTATCATCTTCTGAATGATCAGGTGTGGTCCCTGACTCAGTGTGCGAGGTCTATGAACTGACAACACTTACAGCCCCTGATGGCCCCTCAGAGGACCCCTCAGAGGGGACCCAGCCGGAACCGCCGGGCCCAACACCATCCATCATGTTGGTCCGACGTGATAAAACCCAATTACCTGGGCGTGTCTCGAACCATCGACCCCCGGTCCCCCCCTCCCCTTAGTGGAGGTGTACCCCCACTATCTGCTCCCCGCAGTGGGCTGCTGCCTTGGCCCCAGAGGGCAGGGGAGGAGGAACGCATGCAGGGCTGATTGATGTATGGTTGGTTGAGCTCTTAGATGTGCTGCGGTCCTCAGATATGGATCAATGAGGGTGTTGCCTCAGCAAACTCCCTCGGTGATCAGATAGCACTCAGGAAGCTAACAAAGCAACTCACGAGACGTGTGTGGAATGCAGCCCAGCGTCTCGGGTTGAGGATGAACAACTCCCAGTGAACCTTTGGAACGAGCCCTGGACTCCAGGGCGACAGCCAGCTCGTCGTAGCGCAGCCACTGTCATTATCATTATTAGTCCTGGTATTAGTGTTATTACTGTGATAATTACTATCATCCCTGCTCTCGCTCCATCATCTCTGACAAAGCCAAACTGTTGCCACAACAACAGCTTGTTATCTGGCCCGCGATCTGCTCAGTGTCAGCTGGGGCAGACCAACCCCCCTCCCCCAGTCAAGTCTTAACTGCGGGTTAGGGTTAGGTGAGGTTTTGCAGGTCCTACCATGTTATCAGTTGCAGAAGACCATACAGTCCACATTGTTCACATACATGCACTGAGGGATGTATCAAGCTCTGAATTATGTGTTCACGCATCATCAATCAATATCCACAGTCCACAGAGCGACAGATTCCTTCAACAGTCACCGATAATTGGACACAACTTGTTGTTACCTCTCCCAGTACCTCATTGCTACCTTGTCTCAGGACGGGAACCTTTCATCAGACAGCGGGCCCACCATAACCCCAGGCAGGATGCCTCATTGAGGCTCTGGGTCACAGGGTAAGAACGCCGCATCGGGATAGCAAAGCAATGTGGAGCAGCCCCACACACACACACACACTCACACACACACATACACACGCACACACACACACACACACACACACACACACACACACACACACACACACACACACACAGTACAGCATTGGCAGAGCTCAGCAGGAAACGTGTCGCTGGGTGAGTCCGGGCAGGGCTGTGTTGTGCGTTCCGCCCCAGATGCCAGTGGCAACCACAGGTGTGGTCAGGAGTCAGCTGACCCCCCCTGTGGTCAGCTGACCAAACCTGTGATCAGCTGACCAAACCTGTGGTAATCTGACTCCTAACCACACCCATCACCCCTGGGGGCTGGTGTCTGACCCACATGACTGAGCTGAGAGGCTGAGTTCTGTGTTCGTAGCCCCGGCGTCCAGAGAGTGTCTACCTGCAGGCTCTGCAGAGCGGGCTACATACACGCATATCCCCCTGCTCCTTTATGACAAGCACCTCGAGGATCCGCGAGTAGCCCAGGATGAAAGCGTCCGCTGCGGGGCTTACGTGTGAGGAGTGACACCGGTCCTGGAAGGCTCGCGTCACGGTGCTGGAAAGCGAGAGTGATTTATGTGGCAGCTGCTCCAGATAGCGCAGTCAGAGCCAATGCAGCTGACGAGCACTACCCCCGCCCCCCCACCACCATTATGGTTACGTCCATGTTCAGCAGAATTCTATCAACGCAGCATATACCACACACAAGCATGTTAAGTACTTTTTAATCATGCAGTCGTCCCACTCAATCACTCAGGAATCCCTTCAGGCGTAATCATCGTATAATTAGCAGCTCAGCTCGGCGAGTTCCGGTGGCAAAGGCAGCCGACAACTTTGTGTTAAACTACGACCGTGGCAGCGAAGCCTGCTAATGGCCAGTGACGTTTGGACGACGTTTCCCTAAAACGATCACGCTGGACCCCGTCCCGGTGGGATTGACAGGTCCCTGCGCCCCGGGGAGGCGAGGATTAGCAGTGGCTCCGCGTGTCGTTTGATATCTGAGACCTTCACCTCGCACGGAAGCACCCTGGGAGAGCGTAACCTTATTGCACACGGGCCCTCAAATAGTGCTGAGAATGTGCGAGGCAGTTAGTGGCCGTCATTAATAACGGGCCGGGCTGGGCTGACAGCTGCTGATTGGAATGAAGAGCGGCGCTGCAGCAGACAGCTCCCCATTTCCCTGACAGCCAGGTCTCCATTACGGGGAGTCAGCTGCCAAAACAGCAGTAATCAGAGAGCGAGGGACAGAGAGGGAGAGTAGAGAGGAGAGCAAGAGAGAGAGAGCGAGAGAGAGAGAGAGAGAGAGAGAGAGATAGAGAGGAGAGAGGAGAGAGGAGTGAGACAGAGGAGTGAGACAGAGAGGAGAGAGGAGAGAGAGAGAGAGAGAGAGGGAGGCGAGAGTGAGTGAGTAGAGTTGAAATATAGAGTAGAGAGAGAGAACATGCTCTCTCTTGAACCAGACACCATGGCTGTGTCCCTATGCTATTAGACTAGCACTCACACACACAAAAACACGTACAGGCACTCCTATTACTATATTTACCACATCAGATACAGTCCTCTGCTACCATTGCTGTGTTATCCTAACGTCTGTTGGGCTGGCTGCTACCTCTGTCTGTAAGTGTGTCTTTAAGTTTGTCTTTGAATGTGTGTGTGTGTGTGTGTGTGTGTGTGTGTGTGTGTGTGTGTGTGTGTGTGTGTGTGTGTGTGTGTGTGTGTAAGTGCATTTGTCTGTGTGCCTGTAAAGTGGGTCTGAGTGTATCTGTGTTTATGTTTGTGAGTTTTTCTGTGAGTGTGTGTGTGTATCTGTGTGTGTGTGTGTGTGTGTGTGTGTGTATGCATGTCTGTGTGTGATTGTGTGTGTGTGTGTGTGTGTGCGTGTATCTATGCGTGTGTATCTTTGTGTATGTCTGTGTTTTTGACTGGGTGTGTGTGTGTGTGTATGTGTATGTGTGTGTGTGTGTGTGTGTGTGTGGGGGGGGGGAGGGGTGTGTGTCGGTGTGTGTGTGTGGTTGTCTGTGACTGCATATTATATATCTGAGGATAAGTCTCAGTGTGTGGGAGTGTGTCTGTGTGTGTGCCTGGGTGTTTTCTTTATGTGAGTGAGTCTGTGTGTATGTGGGGATTAGTCTCAGTGTCCCTGGGAGTGAGTCTGTGTGTGTGTCTGGGTGTGTGTCTGTGTGTGTATTTGGGGTATGTCTCAGTGTTTGTCTGGGAGTAAGTGAGGTGTCTTCCACTGGGCAGCAGTGGCTTTGCGGCGGGCAGGAATCAGGGGGAAAGTGTGTGGCCGAGGACAGTGTGATCCTGGTAATGACAGTGGGCTTTAGGTGTAGGTCAGCCTTGTCATCGCCCGCTCCAGCTGATCCCTGCTGGTCCTGCGCCGGGGCAGGCACATGGTAACAGGGTCAGGCATATGTCAGCTCTGGCACACACACTCCCCGGGCAAATGTCCCCCTGCCGACCTACACACCAGCAGTAGGGCTAGAGGGGCTGCCACACACACACACACACACACACACACACACACACACACACACACACACACACACACACACACACACACACACACACACACACACACACACACACACACACACACAGACACACACAAATGCAAGCTTGCATGTAAACACACAAACACAAATGCAACTTGCATGTATACACACACCTACACACACACACAACACGCTCACACACCTACACACATGCACAAATACACATGCAAATGAATGCAAATTCACTTTTTTTACATGTTTTTTTGCGGTGCACATAATAATTTGTGATTTGGACATCCAAGGCCATTTTATTAAATGGTGCGAAATGCTTTGTTTTTCAATGTTGCGTGACAGACCAATATCCAATGACTCTAATGACTCTTATTCAGTGTTACTTTATTTAAATAATTTCACTAAGAATTATACAATTTACCAAATGCACAGACCAAAACAGAAGGGGATTCTTTCATTTATGAAACATTTAAAA
>NC_136942.1:21122827-21130327 GCF_949987615.1 Pollachius pollachius | reverse complement strand
CTGCCTCAGATAAGTGAGGATGGAGGGTCTGTGTAAGGTAAGCCTGGCCGGTCCCGGGTGTTGACATAGCTTTAATTCAGCTGATACCCGACACCACTAGTCTGCTGGGGCCTCTGTGCACCGGGGGTGTTAACCTCTCAGAGATTCTCAAAATACACAAACACCCGGCACGACTGGCCAGGGGGGGATTAAAATAACTTTTTATGAGTGCCATGCTCATAGACCGCTGCCTCCACACTTGTGTTGACCATGGAGCTCGATTAAAAGCCCGGTGACAAAGCCGCTCTCCTGACGAGCGAGGGCTCCGGTGTCTTTAATGTGCTCTTGCATAAGTGATGAGCGTCACGCCTTACAGGCCGGACAATAGCTTTGTTCTGTGTTATTCATGTCAAGTCAATAAAGAGCACCGGAGGGCAGCGAAGACATAAAGCACCTCCTGAAGGCGACCGCATGCTATTTCTGCCACCGGCTCCGGTTTTGCTCCTTTAACCTTAACCAGAATGCTAATGTGTCAGGCGATCTGAGTGCGCTGTGTTCTCAGAGCCGGGCTGGATGTGCTGGTTACTCAATATGAGCGTGTCTTGCAGGTTTTAAGCTTGTCGGGGCTCATACTGCGCTACTTTTACTGCCTCGACCGGCGATAATCAGCTGATGCTGGCTGTCAGAGGCCAGCGGCTTGGCTGCTGGCACAGGCTGGGTGGGTGTAGGGGGGTGGGGGTGGGGTGAGGACGGGGAGGGGGCAGACACAGTGGACACAGGATCGCCCTGCTGACAAGTACCCCCCACCCCAGCTGCTCTGGCAGCTCTTCTGTCATTGTGGGAGATGTGGGAGGTGGGGGTGGAGGGAGAGGCGAGGTGGGGGTGGAGGGGGTGGCAACAGGGTCCTGCTGGGAGGAGCGATAGAGGAGAGCGGTATGAGACTACACATTTCAGCACCCTTTAATTCCACCCCCTGTGCTCAGCAGACACTGAAACCCCCACCACCACCTCCGCCCCTTCATTGCTGCATCCCTGAAGCCCCAAGATCTGATGGGCACACACCGTGGAGACGGGCTCCCCACAGGCTCCAGGAGAGGCCAACAATCAGGTGTTACATTGTTGGAGTGCGTTTACATAGATTAGAGTGCCGGTGTCAAACGTTGCACTATCTCTGCAAGTGAGCACTTAAACACACACATAGCAATCATTCACGTCCGCGTTGTCACAGATCACACTGAGGGTTTTATTTTTATATTATAGATATAAGTATTTATACGATTGCTATGTATTTTTTGATATGATGATAGAATGACCCTACACTTTGTTTTTTTTCAACCAGAACAGGCATGAGAATAAGTGCTTTCTGTTCTTATTGATTTCCCGGTTTGAACGCTGGGCTCAGAGCTGTCACATCTCTCCTCTCTACCCACACGTTTCCTGGCGTCGAGCCGCAATCATGCGGGCAGCCTTTTCCCTCACATTCAGCGAAACCCGCCGCCTAATATCTCCCCGCTGTAAATAACCCCAGTGCATGGCGCCCTTAAATATAGCGTCGGGCTCCTACTTGGAAAGCTATTCACTGCCTTAAATGTTCAGCACCATTAATTAGGCTAAACACGACCACAGCCCCCCCCCCCACCCCCACCCCTACGGACCAGCAGCATGCTGACACGCTCAAATGAGTATGCATCAACACCGAGGGGCAGGGTTCATCTGTAGAGACACAGCGAGAGGTCAGCCTCCGTGTGAAAGGAGGCGCCCGTCCCGGGAGAGCTGACCTCCTCCACTTTGATTGGCAGGGAGAGCAGGGGAAAAAAGGAAAAAGACAGGACTCAGCAGGCCATTGGCCCAGAATCGGGCTTCCAGGAAATGTGCTCTTGTCTGTCAGAGCAAAGAGCAGCTGGCAGAAGTAAAGACAGGAGCTCATGTCAGCCTTGACGTGTTAAAATAAGATCCTCACAGCTCCTTCTTCTCCATTTAACACAGCACCATTTGGTCTCACCACACACACACACACACACACACACACACACACACACACACTCTTAGACAGGCACGTACTCACAGGCACAAACTCACACACACACACACACACACACACACACACACACACACACATAAACACACGCACACAAACACTCACACACTCAGACAGGCACGTACTCCAAGGCACATATTCACACATTCATGCACACACTTAGACACTCACACACACACACACACACACACACACGCACACACACACAAACTCTCAGACAGGCACGTACTCACAGGCACAAACTCACCCCCATGCACGCACACATGCAGACATATACACACACACACACACATTTTTCTAACACACACACACACACATGCACACACCAACACACACACACTTATAAGCAAAACTAAGCGATTTGCAGCTACAGAACAGAGTCTGCCTGCCTGCTGCTCAAGGGAGAAAAACTTAAGCCAACAACTTTTACTTCAGCAATTCTTCTCATCTAATAAATCTGAATGTATTCCATACATTTTGTCCAAAAAACTAAAGGATTTACTGATGATTACAAAATTATTAATTTGGATAAACGCTAACAACCGCATTCTGAGTAGCTTGTCTTCGCTGCGGGACAGCATAGGATTTACATTTTGACGCATGGGCATATAAATTACAAAATCTGCTGTTTTTTGATTGGTTGCTGTCACAGCGTTGGGAGTTGATATATGCATGTCATTTTCACATTATTAGCTTGAGTCATTACTATAAAGGGGCTGGTCATTTATCAGCCAAAGGGAGATCTGATTTGTAATCACTTGTGTGGTTATGGAGGTGAAGCTCTCATCTCCAGTTAGCACTCCTGTTCCACCATTTTATCCACGAGAGATGTTATCTGAAGGAGAGAGAACAGCTTTGTCATTCAAGATACATTTAAGGGTTCTGACATATTTATTCAGCCTGCACCCTGCATGGATGTGCTGGAGTCCACATTGACCACATGCATCTCAGAAGGTGAGCACATATCCCATTACAAGGAGAGATGGCGATAAAGAGGTCGGGGCCTCAGAGAGGGATTATAAGTGGGGCTTATCGGGATTGTTCCCTGATCCAAACCAGCAGCACCAGCTTTTCAGCAGTCCTTTTACTCTTTAAAATCCCTAAACTTTCCTTTAACCTTAATCTATCACCTCAGATATCCTGCCTGATTAATTGCGGGGCCTTAAATAACCGAAGCCGGCTTGATTAATCGAAAGGAGTTGAGGTGTCGAGGGTTGGCCCCGCGGTGGATGTGCCGAGCCAGCACGGCCTGCTGGAGCTGCGGCCGGGCCATCTGTCTCCCTGTGGGAGCGCCGCGCCCCTCGCTGCTCGCCGCGCGGCGCTGCACTCCTCGCTCCTCCCCGCACACCGCTGGACACTGCTCCACGCCCCGGTGTTTAGAGCGCTCCTCTCCATTGCACCTCGCTCTCTGCAGCTCTCTTCGCCCCGCTACTCACCTCGATACTCACCCCTCTACTCGCCCCGCTACTCACCTCGATACTCACCCCTCTACTCGCCCCGCTACTCACCTCGGTACTCGCCCCGCTACTCGCCCCGCTACTCGCCCCGCTACTCACCTCGATACTCACCCCGCTACTCGCCCCGCTACTCACCCCGCTACTCGCCCCGCTATTCTCCGCACTCCTCGCCTCACTCCTCGCCTCACTCCTCGCCTCACTCAATGATATGGAGACTATTACCGGCCGCACTTCTACTGCTCATACTGCTAACTCTATTATAGAACACCTTATTACTCCTATTACAACTCCTATTACTTCTACTATAACTACTACTACCCTATTACTTCTAAAACTACAATTTTACATTACAGTACTAATACAGCTACTACTAATACTACTTTATACTACTACTACTACTACTACTAAAAGGACCACAAAAATTCTTACCCCAAAACCAAATCCGAAAAACCTTAACCCTAAAGACCTAAGGGGCTACTTCTCCCATTTGAGTTTTGTACACCCTTGTGAATAATATAAGACCAGCTACAGCTGACATGCAGACCTATGACATGTAGCTCGACATGCTAAGCAGTATCTAAGTGCTCTCAGTATCCAGTGGATCAGACTCCAGGAGGCTGTCCCAGGCGGCCAGGCAGCAGCAATCCAAGCCCAGGTAGGGAGGCGCGGGCATTAGGGGTCGTACGATGAGGGCTGGGGGCCTGGTGCAGGGCAGACAGGGGGCAGACATGTGTATGCTATAAATGTAACCTCCGTTAGCTTAGCTCCTCTGTGACCTAAAACATGAGTAGATGTTAGCTGACTGTGAAGGTGAAGAGAGAGAGAGCTCACAGGGGCCGTCCGCTATGAAACAACACACATATACACACATACATACACACACACACACAAGCACACACACACACACACACACACACACACACACACACACACACACACACACACACACACACACACACACACACACAGGCACATGCCCACACACCCATGGACCGTCGCAGGCATATGCACACACATGCACACTGAGAGATACACCCACACACCCCCTTTTATACACACGCGTTGCTTGTGTCTTGTTGGATTGTTATTTGTCTTTAGTTGTGTTGGTGTGTTTGAGTGAGAGAGCAAGAGAGCGATAGACAGAGAGAGAGAGAGAGAGAACGAGAGGGAGAAAGTGTGTGTGTTTTTATGTGTGTGTGCGCAAGCAGACACCTGCCTACTTTAGGACACTCATGCTGGCAGTGTGCTAACTAAAACAAAGCCAAGCGTCAGCTGATGCTAACACATACACCCCCCCCCCCCCCCCCCCCCCACACACACACACACCCTCTCACTCTGTGGACTTCCGAACGATGACTGTGCATTCTTCGCCTATTACTCACCAGTCACATGGCCTAAAAAAGCTGTGTGTGTGTGTGTGGGAGAGAGAGAGAGAGTATGCATCAGTGTGTGTGTGTGTGTGTTGGTTTTTGTTTGTGTGTGTGTGGGGGGGGTCTTTTTGTGTGTGGGGGTGTGTGTGTGTGTGCTTATGGGGGTCTCTGTGTGTGTGTGTGTGTGTGTGTGTGTGTGTGTGTGTGTGTGTGTGTGTGTGTGTGTGTGTGTGTGTGTATGTGTGTGTGTGTGTGTGTGTGTGTGTGTGTGTGTGTTTACCTGAGCAGGCAGCAGGAGCCTCAGTGGGGACGGCTCTGGGGGCAACTAGGCCAAACAACTCTTCAGGCAGTGCATGAACTTAGACAACACCGCCAGCCCCCTGCTGTGTGCTAGGCATATTTGACCAGGATCCCACCGGCACACGGCTGTGTACACCAATACACACTCTGACCTTCTGGACCAAACAGCTAGGAGTGTGTTGACAAACAAACCGCTAGGACGTATCTGAGACAGAGTGTCCTTCGATCGGCAATCAATTAACATAGAGCAAAGAAAAATAGCTGGCTTGACTGTGATTAAATCCAGGTATATGAGAAACAATTAATGTTATTTTCGCACCGCAGAGAGCGAAGACTTTGGTGTTAATTTAGTGCTACATTCGCTACCTGCGCGGTAATGATGGCACATACCGCTCTAATGATATCATAAACACTGCAGCTGGCTGCGTCTGTTAGCACGCCAGAGAGACATTAATTATACACTGATGAAGTGAGGAGGAGCGTCCCTGGGCTGCACAGCAGTGCATTACTGCATCACTTATCACCAGACATGCTCACCGGCAGACCCTCTGCTCTGTTCTACTATATCATGTATAGATATGTAGGCTTTATGAGGTCTACCATTGCCAGTGTACAGAGGAGATGATATTTCATATAATGAACTACCTCATTGTTATAGTTATATGAATAATGAATTGATTTTTGTTATCTATATGAATAACTTCTAGAGGATGTTGATAAATATGAGTTTAAATGAGGAATAGGAATACAGTTAAAAGTCGTTTATTCATCTTTTTTTCATTTATTGTGATACTTTTATCCAAAGTGGCTCCCTACACTTCTGGTATTGAACCCAGAACCTTTGGGCCTCTACACGGTCCTGCCTATTAATGAGAACGCGGGGGGCCTTCTAGAGTTTTCAACCTGGACCCCATAGGTCTCAGGACCTGGGGAATGGCCTTAGGGGTGTGGGTTCTGTCCCGGCTGGCACCATTGTCCTGGGAACCAAACCCTAAAACCAAGCCCTGACTGAAAATACCTAACCCTGAGAGGATCCCCTAACCCTAAACCCAAACCCTTAAACCCAAACCTTTACCCCAAAACCAAACCTTAACCCTTAAACCAAACCTTAAACAAAATCATGACCCTAAAACCAGACCTTGACCGTACCCTAAAGCCGGACCCTATCCCTAAAATATATTAGTTTTTAAACTATATCTTTTATGGACACCATCTGCATATCGGGGTGGTGCCTACAAGGTTGAGAAGGCCTGTATTATATGAAGCAATAAATAAATTAACATGGGTAAGAATGCACACCTGAAGGCTGTGGTTGTTGAAAAATAATGGTGTTGAGGGTTATCTGATTCTCTAGCAGTGAACCCCTAAAACGGTTACTACTTGGGTTCTCTTGCTCCCATCCAAAGCTAAAGGAGAAGCCTTTGGAATACTTTACAGTCCTTGTAGATTTACAATCCATAGTTCTAATTACGATACAAAACACCGGTCCTCCCATTAATCCCACTTAATAGTATTAAACCTATCTAATTAAATTATTGTCCAATCATCTTTATCGGACTGATTATAATTAAGGTATTAGTGTTTTACTGGTAAGAAGTTATCTGACGCTGTTGGAGCGGCAAATCTCTTATTTTCAACAATGGAGACGGGGTTGGGTGGCGCTGGAGGGCGGGGGTCTGAGGAGGAGAAGAGAAGAGGAACATTCTAGTAATTGGGCAGCGAGCGAGGGTGCCAATAAGCCAGGCATGGAGAGATTCGCCTCGGAGAGTTGAGGAAGGATTTGGAACGGAGCGCGTGATAATTGGCCATGAGATGATGAGCCGGCGCCAGGCGTTGTCGTTCAGACTGTGACAGTAGACTCTTATTTCCTCTCCTTCACCGTGAAAATGAGCTAAAGATTCACCGCCGCGGGAGACGCAAGACATGTCATAGCATACAATGAACGTTAATTTGAAAATCGAGTAGCTCTCCTCGCTCCTGCGCCTCTCTCTCTCTCTCTCTCTCTCTCTCTCTCTCTCTCTCTCCCTCTTTCTTTCTTTCTCTCTCTCGCCCTCTCTCTGTAACTCTCTCTGTCTCGCTATCACGCTCTCTCTCTCTCTCTCTGGTTCTCTCGCTCTCTAGTTCACTCCCCCTCTCTCTCGCTCTCTTTCTCTCTCGCCCTCTCGGCCTGGTGTCCATACACACTCACCAGCTCTTTTTTTTTGTCCAGCCCTGAAAATAACACATTCCTAAAATGGTTTTCATCTTCATTTTAATTCCTCATCATCCTCCTCTTCCTACCCCTCTCTCCTCCCTCTACCTCCCCCCACCCTCCCACTCCTCATTCAGGCATTAAGCCCCATCCCTCCACCCTAAC
>NC_136942.1:21050327-21120327 GCF_949987615.1 Pollachius pollachius | reverse complement strand
GAAGCTATTCTTTTGCCTCTTATGCTCGTCTCGGTCCCTGGCACGCCAGAGATGAGGTTTGTGTTCTGGGGGCCGTGGAGGAGTAGGAGGGAGGGAGGAGGATGGAGGAGGAGGGTGGCGGGGGGTTGATGGGGTGTCTACATCACCATGGAAAAATCGGGCAAATAAAGGTGGAGAGACAATAGGTGTCAGGATGTGGGCGCGCTGTGTACGGCTGAGCGGGTGTTTCAGCTCACTCTGTATGCGGGGGGGCGGCGGCTGGGCAGCAGGTGTAATATGCACTTGTAATGAAATGGAATTGCCCGCCGTAAAATCCCCTCGGTGGAAGAGCCTCTCCGTTTTCTTGCCTCTTGCACCTCTCTGGCTCTCATGTTTATATAACAGCGCGGGGCTCAATCATTCTCCCCGACTGGTTGAAGGTTACCGGGGCCAACAGGGGTAACAAATGGGTTGTGCGCACCGTCTGAGAGCGGGCAGAGTGAAGGCTGGATAATGGCCTGTCATAATGGACAATATAGGCGAAGGCCTCCCGAGACCAGGAAACCAAAGAACAAGTAGGTTGAATTATTCATGGTTACCATGGCTGCCCGCACAGCCGCATTACATTAGGCTCTTCATTAGCCACCCTGTATTCCACAAAAAGCGTGAAACTAAAATATGACCAATATTTCCACTGAAGGGGAACATTATCATAAGCTCTCAAGGGGGTTTATTTCTGCTTAAATGTGCCTGAGTGCTGACCTTCCGCACCGCGGTAATAATGTGGCGCGGATTAAAATGTGATTCCATCCCTGACAAGAGCCATCCTCATGCTTATTCTAATGATGGCTGCACTGTGGCAGCGAGGCTGTCTGCCACACACACATTTCTCGCTAATAAAACACTTAACACGGGGCCTCTCGCCGCTCTACTCTCCTCTCCTCGTCTCATCTCCTCTCCTCTTGTTTCTCCGCCTCTCATTCCCTCTCAGCACTCTGACAAGGCATGGACACAAGTAGCTGGTGAAAAAGAAACGCACCAGGTTATATGTGCGGTCACCCTCTCGGTTCTGAGGAGCGCGGCTAAATGTCATCCTAATTATATTTTAAAATATTCTTCAGGTGGTTTTACTTTCAGAGCTCTCTAGGTCTGAGATAGAAAGACACATAACACTTGCATACAGAATGTTCCCTTCATGGGCCCTGGGAGCAGTGCAGTAAATTAGCCTGTCACGGTGGGTAAACATATCACATTCCCCTCCTCTGGCATGGGACAGAGAAAGATGATAAAAACAGAGAGGTGTGTGGTGTGAGGAGCCCTGCTATTCTAGTCGCTGACCGTCGCACAACTAGTCCATCTTTTATTCATAGGAGGCTGTCATTCAGAGTGGAGCAGCTTGCGTTAGCTCCGGTTCCTGTAACCTTGCTACACACCATGAGCCCGACCGCAGCAAGGGTCAGCTGACGGCTGACGTCCCTCGACTCTCTCTGCTATCAGACACGGAGCGGCCGAAGTTTTCACTGGCATGGTTGTAAAAGGAAGACTAGCAACATTGATTAGCTTGGCCCCTGATTTAACATGAGATTTCAACATTTGATTTAACGTTTGATTTCATTTTATTAATATTAAATATTAATTTAAAGAGTATTTTAAAAATATTTCTAACACTGAAACAAAGGTGGATCGGATCAAATGCTGAATCTGCAGCAGAGAGGCGACATTCTCTGGTCTTAAGCCATCGTGAGGGGGTGCTACTTACACACTGAATGATGGGAAACAACAGTTTAATAAGGGCTGCATCTCCAGGCTGCACACACAGATACACATGTTTATTCATGTGCATGCACACACACACATACACAATCCCACACTCTGAGTTAGGGATCCATTTTCAGAGGAACCAAAATGATTAGCAGTGCTGAAACATGAGCAGTTATTAAAAAGTCAATACATTGTTATTATAAGTGAAGAATGTTCCCTCAGAGTGAGGTTATCGATCCATTCATGTGCTTACTGGTCATCGACCCAGCCAGTCATTTTCTCCCAAACAGATGGGAGATATGAGGTTTCTATTCCGCCTGGGCTCTGCCCCCCGTGTTACTGCACCACTTGGCCCAGCTCGGTCTGAGTGTGCATTCTAGCGCTGATACATAACAAGATATTTTGGAGTTAAATTCCAAAGAGTCAATACATTTCAACACAAGGTCACCATAGGAGTGATATGCTCAGCTGTTGATGTGCGTGGTGGGTGGCCCGAGGAGCTGTGATACCGCTTCAAATATTGGTATGCTTGTACAAACGTGTGGAAAGAAATTACTTCGTAATAAGCTGTGATCCCAGAGAAGAAGCTTTTCTTTGAGAGAAACGTGATATCCAGGCGATGTTATTCTTCGTGTCTCGTGTCCTATTGATCACATGATCAAAGTTATGGTAAGCCCCAACAAATCAAAGCAGTTCATCGGGTATCGTGAATTTATTAAGTCATGACCGTTGGCTATTCTTTTTATTTGGGATTTGATAACATTGAGATAATTCAAGTACAGTCCTGCTTAAAAAAAGACTAATTTTTCCTTTGAACTTGGCTTTGCAAAATGTTCTTATTTCAAAAGAGAAACAACCCTCTTTAATATTCATAATTCCCTTTGTACTGTAAACTCAATCTGTAGGATAAAACACGATCCCCCAACACAATATAATCATAATCCTTTTTTTTCACATCTTAAGTCTTAAACCAAAGGAAATGTACAACATTGAAGGCTTTCATTGTTACAATAATCCACAACAATCCAGAACACACATTACACTTACAATTGAGACTCAATAGAAGGGTACTATTTATTCACCCCCTTCTATCCCTCCCTATAATTTTCAGAATAGTTTTATAGAAAAAATTATAAAATATTATGGATTTAAGTTAGGGCTGTTAAAATTAGCAAAATAATAAATGTTAAAGCAATCTTATTTTAATGCGATTAATAAAATGTTTTGCATTAACGCACATTCTCTTCTTTTTTTTCTACTTCGATTTTGATGTGGATTATGACCACAGAATGTCAACATTCAAATCAGAATTAATTTTTGTTATTAGTTCCACTTACTTTACATTAAATTACACTTGCATTAAGTGACTGCCTGATTACAATTGCAGTAAATGACAGCCTGTTTACAATTCCAAAATCTGTGGTGCTATTTGAATTTATTATTTTGGGTACATACTACAGGAGACTTAGTCTTGTATTCGGCCCAACTTTTGACTATGGTGAGCAAAGCCCAAAATTGTTGATGGTTCTACACATTCTTTTTGCCAGATTATCCTGTGGTGTGGGGAATGCTAAGAGTGTTTTTTACTGGTCGGGGGCTGGCTGATTAAAAATCGCAAATATTAAACAATATTTACAATCAACATTACGATCCCATATCCCGGAGTATGGAGGGAACCCCGACGACAGCCGAGGAGGCAGAAAAACGATTGTCACGTGGGAAAGACGATGGCCAATCGGGAGCCACGCTAACTTAAGGTAATACCAACAATCATCAAGTAAGCACAATAGAAGCCATGGCAGCAAAAGCAAAGGTAAGGGGGTATTCCCAAAATGGAGGACCTTCTTCTAGAGCTGTGGTTCCCAAACTTTTTATACAGCGTACCACCACAGAAAATATTTGTCTCCCTAAGTACTACCATTATGACAGATGTTATAAAATATAAAAAAATACAACAGCATAGGCCTGCGGCCCTATTCAGCTACGCACATCTCATGCAGGAGGCACATTTATTCTTAAAAATATTATTTATTGTTAGCTGTTGTCAGCTATACAAAGTGGTAGCATTAGAACAGGCACACGGAAACACATACACACACAGCAAGTGAGAACATGATCTAATGGTAAATTTATTTCCATTCGTACTAGTATTTTGATAGTATTGTCTTTAATCTAACGATTTTTTCTACTTTTTTCTACTTCCTCTGCGTACCATTTGATAGCGCATCGCATACCACCAGTGGTACCATAGTTTGAGAACCACTGTTCTAGAGTTTAAAACATTTCACGAAACTATGGCAAACGCTAGCATATAGTTCCACCTGAATATGGTCCGCCATGTTTGTTATCACTTAAAGGAGACATATTATGGTGTTTTCCCAACAAGTAAACATAGTATTTGAGTTCCAGAAAACATGTTTTTGTAGCTGTTTGCTGGAAATAGCTTTTAGGGAAAACAATCTCACCTACCGCTATTCCCCTCTGTTTCAGTCCCTTCAGAATTCGCTGTTTCTGGTGTCTGTAGCTTTAATGCAAATGAGCTGCTGCCCATGGACCAATGAGCTGTCAGACTGAACCACAGCATGGAGGAGAAGGGATTGTTGTCGTTTGCGGACTCCTGGAGCTCTATTTCTATATAATGTGTAAGGGATAATGTATAGAACGCTGGTCATTAACGGGAAAATAACGCGCAGCGGAGGTGTCTTGCTTCACCCTGAAGGGGCTTATTTTCGATTATGACAGGCGACGTTCTATACACTATCCCGCTTATTACACTACTTGCCAAAACGAAAAAATAACTTCACATGGTGTGTCTTTTTACAATTTATTTGTTACCAGCATTCGTAGTGTTGATCAGCAGAGAAATGGTCCGCCAAAGACGGTGACGTCGCTTAGCCACCGAGTACGCTGGGGTTGACAAGTTACCGGACTACTTGCGGAGTGATACAAAAGACGTCCTAAGCAGCAAAAAATCCTTTGTTTTCCTTGACAGCGGTCAATTATACTTAGCAACAGTGAATTATCAAATATAATTCACCGTCGGAAGTTGTGAAGGGCCCATGCAAGTGAACGGAGCATTCCACGGCATTGAGAAGAGCCGTGTAATAAAATATAATATAATATATATATAATAGTATTTATATAATATTATTTCTAATATCACAGCCAAAAGCTATGTGCGCCTCGGATGATATTATGAATCATAAAGACTGCGTCTGACTGGTACTTGCACAACAAGTAAAGACGATGTAGTGGGGGATATCTCGGCCATGGTTGAGAATAATTTGGGGAAAGGACTGCCGCTTCGGCGGTGTCCGGACGGCTTGATGGCAGCCGGACTGCCGGTGGGGGTCGCTCGGCGGCAGTCCGGCAGCTCAGCTCCGGAAGTACAATCCCTTTCTCCTCCATGTCTCGTCCTCCGGACTGCCACCGAAGCTCCGGCGGGGGGAGATCGGCTGCCAGGCTGCCGCCGAGTTCCCCCCGCCGGACCTGCTCGTTCGCTGGTCCAAAAATTTTTAGCTATGCTCTGATTGGAGGGGAGAGGGGAAGTGGGAGGTAATATTCAAGTGTCCCTTCCTACGTAGGAGGGGGCGCCGAAACTGACTCGCTCGTTTGGTAACTGTAGGCAGGGTACTTTCAGAAATGCATATCTCACTCAAGAAATCATGTTCAGACTTTTTTCAAAGTTTGTATGGGTGTGGGAGCACCAGAGACCCCAAAACAACACCCCAAATCCCAGGAAAAGTGTTGTTTTCATAATATGTCCCCTTTAAGTTAATCGCGAGTGATTGGTGAGATTTACAGTTTTGAAAATCGGGACTGGGTTGGAATCGTTGAGTGTGTGGGTGCTGTGTTGCCGAAAACGTTTGCTTCCACAAACTAAACGACCAGAACAGTTAAATGTACCTTAATCTGTCATTAGTTGTATGGTCTCTCACGTTTTCTACATTTGAACAAACGTTGCACTAATTTCTGTGCGTGTCCCGCACTGTCGGCCTTAGTCAGACTTTGTCTGCGGTTTTTCCACTGATTCATCATGTATAATCAGGGAAGAAGGCCATCGCTGAGAGATCGGCTGGTCCTTTTAGGAATGAATGCAAATCATCTCATCTGATCATTCATAATTTTCCCATATCCCCGATGAGGAGTACACTTCACCTCCGCTATAACGAGGTCGTTGGTCCCTCAATGACTGACTGCACTATTACCCAGATTGGGTTGTAGCAGGAATCTATTTATTAATATCACTTTGCCTAAAAAAAACAATGGGCATATTTATTTTGTTTTACATTCATGCAGCGCAATGTTATTACATAAAAATGTCATGTTTCAAGAGTACAACTGACCAGACCGTAGTGTCCTCATGTCGCAAACCTAACAAAAGAAGACGTTATGATCCGAAGGCGACCCTGAGTTTTTGAAAGCCGCCCTGAAATAAAATGTAGCATTATTATTATTATAAAAATGCAGTTTCATACTGCTGTTGTGTTTACTCTTAGCAAAAACAGCAAAATTGCGGAGATAAGAACTTTGACTGGATCAACGTCCTAGCCATATCAATTCAGCTCCAGTTAGAATCCTTTTTAATGTATTTCATTAGGTTGTGTCGTTCTTCTTAAAATACGTTGCCCTGCTTGACTTTGGTGAGGGAAAGAGGGAAACTTTTTCAATGGACATTGTTCACAAAATTGGGATCCAAGCAAGCAGTGTGCTACATTGGAGGTCACGTTATATTGATGCACGTTATAGCTTTATTACAAATCCGTAACATGGCTAGAGAGAGACTGGTAGGCAATGGCTAAAGTTGATTGGTATATCTACAGTCCTAGGTCTTCCTGCATGCCTTTTTGAAAGAGGAATACAGAGTACCGCCCCCTGCTGGTAGGGAGAGTGGTTTCCTCTCACGCAGGCGCAGAACCTGCTATTGTGGTCTTTGCAGTGTTTAAGTGCAACGTTTTGGCTAAGTCACGGCCGACGCAAGGCAATGCATCCATGGGCCTTCGTCGCGGCTAGTTCTATGACGTCGGTTTGGTGTGTCAGGGCCTTTACATGTATATGGAGAGCAGAGCAATAAATAAATATATAAATAAACAAATGGGGGCAATTTAGCTCGCTACGCTCCCATAGTCGTTGTGAACATTTTGTCGTCCTTATCTAATTTCAATTAGCCAAACGTGGTGATGAATGGGGTTCTGGGAGCTGTGGAGGGGTTCATTAGCGCGGAGAGCCCGTCTCATTAGACGGAGTGGGGCATGATCGCTGCTGCGGTGCTGGTGCACAACACGCCGTCAGAGCCCCCGTGACACATTCCTCTACAGCGGCGTCCTCTCTGCTGATTGGTTGTGGTGAGCATGCTAGTGATGATTCACAAACACACACACACACGACACAGAGTCACGAAGAAAGAATACACCCAAACGGACACGAATGAATATCTGTTTGGCACACACTCATGCATTAACACACACACACACACACACACACACACACACACACACACACACACAAGCACATATATACACCCACTCACACACAGTATTTTTAGGAAGGTTATTGAGGATATATGTAATCTATCATGGTAACCACCCAAGAGAGGTGTTTCCACACATATGCACAAGGTAAAAATAGGAAGAGAGTATTAAAAAACAATTCACTTCGTGGTTGGCGTGTTGTGATAGCAAACTGGAGTGTCTGCAATCTGGGACATAATTAAGCCTCGTCTAATTGAGTCACCGAACAGGTGGAAATCCCTCCTTCCTCTATCTGTCAACACATCAATGACAGGAGGGAGAAAAAAAAATACTCGCTCACAACACATTTCAGTTGTGCCTCATTAACCACACTTTGCAGCATCTCACAATAATTGACTTGTAATAGCATTTGGACATCGCCTTTTCTTAATTCTTTTTTTTAGGCCACGAGGGGGTTCTCCGTATTGGCGAAATACAGACGATTTGACAAATCATCCCCTCCAGCATGCTTAATTTCTTTTGCATATTCATAGCCTATTTTCTTTCTCTCTTCCTTTCTCCGGGATTCCAATCAAAGCGTCTGGCAGCGCGTCTCCGTGGTGTGCGCTGCGCTTCTCCTCGTGTCGCCGCTATGAATGATTCATGCTGTTTAGCTCACAGTTGTTTGGCTGCATCTGGCACGGGGAGGTGTGTGGCTGGCCAAATGGAGGGGCCACATGGCGACTCCAGATGTTGTCGAGGATTATTATTTATTTTTTTTACGCAGCTCATCAAAAACAACAAGCAGTGCACCCCCAATCCCCCCATCCCTCCCAGCCCCTGCCACCCGTCCCTCCCTGCTGCCGGGAGAACAGGACACAATAGTCCCCTCCCTCCTGGATGAGTGACGCCAGTCGGTACATGATTAGAATAGCGCACGTCACTGTTTAGTGGACGTCACCAAACGTGCACGTGCATCCGGCGGCCAGACGATGTCGTACAACATGAACCAGACTACTAGCAGATTATATCTCTCCATTATATTTCCATTAAGACGCAGACTAGTTGCCATCTGCCCCCTGTGTGTGCCTGTCTGGCTGGCGGATTCGTCCTTGAAGAAGACACAACTCAGCCACTGCATGGCCGTTGCTCGAGGGACAGGTCGTTTAAAAGTCTCTGTCGAAGGTAATAGACGGAGATTTGTCTACCTTTGTTTTTTTTGTTGTAATTGCGGCACGTAAACACAAAGTTCAGGAATAAAGCGATGTGTGGGAGAAAACAAGAGCGATAAAAGTCAAAGGCAGTTCACTTTCGGTAGAAGTTCAGATGTTCTTTTTGCTCAGTCAGGTCAGACTGCATGTTCTCTGCAAAATCTTTGTGAACAGCGCCCCCCCCCCCCCCCCCCCTCACCCCGCACATCCACATCCATCTCCCAAGACCCGCACCGCTCCACCACGCTCAGTCAAATCATTATTTAGTCCTTTTGTAAGCAACCAGTGTCCCAGATCACAAATTAATCTTTCATATGTTTCCAAGATCTAGCCTTCTGTAATCCCATCTGTATCAGACACAACAAAGCACAGCAAAAAACACAGAGCTGCACATGTATTATTCATTCATTTCTCATGAAAGGCTTCGGGGTATGTCTGTCATGTTTCACTCTGGCAGGGAGAAACCAATTGATCCTGGCTCTTTTTCTGACACTGCGAACAAACAAGCGACGCCGCGCGGCTGTACATTATGTTGTACCTCAGGAAGACGGAAAGATTGGAAGCAGCACGGCATCATGCAGAGCAGGCCGGGAACATTATGCATATATGCATATGAGTAGACACACATTATGAATGTTCACTCAAACGTATGCTGCATGCACTGCACTCCGCTTGCAGAATTGTGCTCGTCAAAATAGCCGCGAGTACCACATAGGGGAAGGGGTAGTGAACTCCACATGCAGATTAATATCACGCGTTTTTGTTTTATGACCAGAAATAATTCATCGCAAAAAGTAGCATTGTATAGTATCTGACTCGGGCATGTTTCCGTTATGACAAGTTGCCTCATCGTAATTCAGCACAACAGTGCAGAGAAAACAGCATTGTTAACAAGAAAAGGCTTTAAATCACGAGCGCACAGTATTTCCATTGAAATATTAATGTGGAAAGTGTGTTTGTGTCCAAGGGAACAAAGGGTGGAGTGTTGTACATCAATGGCTGGATAGTGCTGCAGGCTCTGCTTACTCTAGCTATGGCAGGGTGTGTATGCATAGGGGAGTGGTGCATTGAGGGGTGTGTGTGTGTGTGTGTGTGTGTGTTTGGGGGGAGTCATTTATAATGTATGGGCCTTCTGGAGCATGAGGTGTTGGGTCTGCTCTGGTTCTGTGCGTAGCTAGCTATGTGTGGTTGTGCTCCACCTCACTTGGAGCTCCGCGCTCTGGCTTTTTGTTTAGACTTGGGTGGTGGTGGTGATGTTGGTGGTGGCGGTGGGGGTGCTGGTGCAGGTGGTTGTGGTGATGGTGGTGGTGGGGGGGGGGGGGGGGGGGGGGGGGGGGGGGGGGGCGTAGTGGTGATGTTAGGGGGGCTGGTGAAGGTGGGGGTGGTAGTGATGATCAGGTTGGGGGTCGTGGCTAAGGCTGTGGTGGGGGTGTTGGTGGTGGTAGTGATGGTGGCTATGGTGGGTTGGGGTGTTTGGGGTGATGGAGGTGGTAGTGATGGTGGCTGTGGTGGTGGGTCAAAGATCCAGGATCAAATTCACTAAAACAAGGCATTCTCCTCCCCCGGACGCACAGCCATCACCTGAAGGGGTTGGTCCATGTAGGCACCCTGTGAAGGTCTCCCTCTGCGAGTCCCAGCAGGGCTGTGTTACCTGCAGTGCAATGAGGTCAGGCAGAGCTATGGTCGCAGGTCACACTGGTAGGAGCAGCAGTCAGAGGGATATGAGCGGATCTGCCGACGTTCACAGTCCAAGCGTGATCCGATGAAGAGCATTGTCATCCTCATGTTAGCCGGGCAGACATCGGTCAACACTGCCACCCTATACCAACGTGCCCTTTCACTACATGCTCCATCTGAAATATCGGCATGTTGACGTTGTTCCCACAACATCTGCATTAATGTTGCTCCAGCGCCATCAGTGCTGCTGACCAATCACGTCGTTGTGATGTCAAGCTAGGCGACCATTGGAAAAGACAAAAAAAATAGTCAGGCTCCCTGCTCAGATGCCAAACAGAAGGTAAGCATTAAAAACACTTTCTTTAACATTATGTCATTTCAAATTAATACCTTGCTCCCTCGATATAACGCTAGCGTTTCATTGTTTAAAATGTCACAATATTAAAGAAAGCATTTTTAATGCTTGCCTTCCGAGCCTAACTCAGTATTTCTCTGGCTCTTCCCCTGGTGGCCAAGCGATGACATCAGAACAACGGGATTGGTCAGCTGCAGTGACAGCCATGGAGCCACATTACGTATGACGTTGTAGGGACAACAGCAGCACGGCGCTATCAAGATCATGCCCGTATTCTTTGCTCTACTTACTGAGCCCTATAGTGCGACATATCCGGCTACATGATCCCCCTGCCTCTCGGTGTGTGTACTTGGCTGTGCAGATAGCCCGACAGCTTGTGGGATAAGAGGGCTGCTATTGGCCCGGGCCCGCTGCCTCCCGGCCTGTCAGCGGCGGGCAGGGAGAGGGAGGGATGAGCGCGCTCTACCGTTAATCCTGCCTGTTCTGCTTTGTCAAGGCTGCTGTTTGAACAATAGAGCTGTCTTCTTGTCTGCTCATTTAGGA
The DNA here is from genome assembly GCF_949987615.1 of Pollachius pollachius. Lineage (NCBI taxonomy): Eukaryota > Metazoa > Chordata > Actinopteri > Gadiformes > Gadidae > Pollachius > Pollachius pollachius. The sequence continues at coordinate 21,109,351 of NC_136942.1, read as the reverse complement.
ACAAACATTTGCCCGCGTTGCAAACAGGCTCTCCCAGGAAGTGCTATTAATAGGATAATTAAGCAGACGGTAATGAGCAGGATTACTGCTAATTATGACAAGATTTGTTTTGGCATTTGCCTGAGAGGCAGCGGAGTGTTAAAGTCTGCACAGGAGTTCATCACTGCGCCCCAACCAGCCAGCACCTGAGTAAACACACCGGGACGCTGGGAGTATGGGGCGTGTGTGTGTGTGTGCCTGTGTGTATCTTTGTGTGTATGTGTGAGTTTGTGTATGTGTGGGGGGGGGGGGGAGGCAGATGGTAGATTACAAAAGGCAAACTAGAAGTGCACCAGCGGTGCTTCCCAAACAGGGCCATCACTTTGCAGCAAGGTCGGGCTAACCTGGCATGCAATAGCTCCTACTGGCTGTGATGGAATGCTGTGCTCTCCCGCGGACATTATTCACGTTTAACCACATTATCTCATAGCAGACAATAAAGTTTATTCATTATATTGCCTCCTTTTCATTATATTATGCTAGCTTTCAAAAAAGGATATGTCTTCCGGTTCTTTCATGAGAATTTAATTTCAATGCGACCTGAAGGATAACTTCAAGTTATTGCCGTCTTCTCATTGGATGCCAGATAGAATTAGAAACGCATTTAACCAGAGGGTATCTGTCACAGAACAAGTCAAAAACATAAAGCTAACAATAAACTACCAAGGCTTAAAGAAGGAAGTAGGAGTCATTCCGAGTTCCTCCCAGCCTTAATTCACCAGATTCAATCAAAGTGTAACCCCAAACGAGCTCAGCTAAGGTGAAGGGGAATCTTAATGCGATTGCGGCTGAAGCTCAGACAGGGAGCCGCCTCCATTAAAAGCTTGCCACGCTGCCCAGCAGCTCCAGATAAGAGCGCTGAGTCTGTGCTTTGGAGCTTGGGGCTTATCATCATCTTCACACCACTGTCTCACCACGAGCCGGGGAACATGGCCTCAGATCCGCTCCCATTGGGAAGTGTGTGTTGCCGCCGTGGAGGAGCGAGGGGCCCAGTCGTACACTGGGGGGTATAGAATAAAACAGAAGGAAGAAGGAAGAAACCGCCATTTTATAAGTGATGGGCTTTTTGTCTTCTACAAACACAACCCACCGCACTTGCACACACACACTTGCGCACACAAACCATGCGCACCCCGACGAGTTGGCATGCCAACAAGGCTATTCTTTTACTGCAGGAAGTGGGGATGAGATAACAGGGCCTGCCTTGGAATACAGTTTCAGAAGGACCAGAAATTGCTTTTATTCCACCCAACATGTGCTGGGCTAGATTAAGGCATAATCGTACAGCGTTTAATAAGAGCACGGTGGTGGACAGGCGGCTGAGGCAGGAACAAGAGGAGCTGCTCCACTTTAAATCCTGTATATTGAATTATAAAGAAGCGTACAGGATCAGCACTCCCACACACATTCCTCTGTGATGTTTAGGTCCACGCACAACATGGTGACAGAATACAGGTTTTAATGAGCTAACCTAAACACCTAAATTATTGTCTGACTTGTGTTGAGTCTACATGACAAGTCAACAGAATGTTGTCAACAATGGACATCCAAATATTTGTATGTTATAGTTCTTGCTGATGTGTTCTTTACAAGCATTTTATATGACCATGGGGAGAGCAAAAAAATATCCTTCATGAAAAGAGAGACCATTTATATTCTGAATCGCATTAGCGGTCTTAAGTAGTAATAACATGCAGCTGAAATCCCAGAGTTTCAACCTCCACGGGCTGATGTTAATTGTGCCTGAACAGTAATAACCCCCAGAAGCCACTCTGTCCAGCCTCTACCTAGGCTCAAATTCCAGCCGTGCTTTGGTCTCAGACTTAAAACCATATTGAAAATCCCTAACCTCAATATATGTAATCCAAGGGCCTTGCATGAACCTCATCTTGAGCTATGGCTTTCGAGAGGTATTTGGGTGTTAAAGTCTCAGATCAGATTTGGACAGATTAGAATTAGAAGAGTTGGAAGTCTGGGAGGGGTGGATATGAGGATTTGCAGTGTTCCACGAGACGGTCTTGTCAGTGATAAGTTATACTGAGCCACGGGTAAGAGGATTGGTCTGCGCTAATCCGAATCAGAAGACATACCATGTGAATTACATCCCGAAAACAGGTTCGCTTACACAGATTAGGAGCCGCTGCCATGTAAATCCTGTGGTACTCCACTTGGCGCTGGGAAGACAAGCCAAAGAGGAGGAACACAAACATCTGCTTCGTTACTCTGCTGTGAATGCGCAGCAGGAGTCCGCACACATCCGGCAAACGGACAGAACACACTGCACACACACTCCCTGCCTTCGCATGCCTCCTATTCTTTTAGGCGATAAGACAGATAAAACACAGGCCCAGACACTATTTCACAGTGCATTCAAGAAGAGGGTTACATGGTTGAGAGAAACCTACTCCTAGTGAGCTAAAATGACAGCCACTGGTTAGCTCCCCCCCCCGCGACCTCCTCCACCCACCTCCCACCAGCAGCAAGCTAAGCTCTAGTTCAATGGAGCATTTCTTACGCTTCCTGTATGACATGGGTGATTCTATCACGGCATCTGGCGGGAGCGCTGTAATGCAAGGTCTTTCTGTAGAGACGATAAAAAGCGCTACTCTCATGGAGCCGCAAAAAATATATAAAGTATAAAATTGCTTGCATCTCTCTCTTTTTTTTTTCTTCAGAAGCAGTGAACAAACAAGGTGTGCATCCCTGGCCCAGAAACGCTTCAAAGAGCACACATCTGCTGGGACTCCATGTGGAACAAGGAGCAGCATAGGCTGCTTAGCTCTGCATTTCAGCCACAGCACGCTCATAAGAGCACTGCAGACATCCGAGGTAATCTGTAAACACAAGCATCTGGTGGAGAGGGGGGGAAGCCAAGCGCTCATGTCACCGCACATCATCTACCAACCGCTAAAAGAGATGAGGAGGAAGAAGAAGAAGAGGAAAACACCTGGTGGCTTGACTGGTACATCTTTATTGCTCCCCATTGCGTCGCTATTACACACAACTCTGAACTGCTTCTGTGTAACTGCTGTTGTGTGTAATCAGACACACCGATCTGAAGCGCTGAGGTGCTGGGAGGTGCACAATCCTCTGGGGTTATGCCTCAGATGACAAAAGTAATAAGAATAAAAACAAAGAGATGAATGGGGGAAAAAAACACGATGAAGCCCCGCAAAAAATGGTTGGGCCTTCTTTTGCGAAATGCCCGCTATATTCATGGAAATTACCCTACAAATCATGCATTGTGGAGAACTCAGCAAAGCAAAGGTAGATCGAATGGATGTGAATGCTTCAGGGTGCGGTGCAAATGGAAGGCGTCGAGCTGGAAGCGATGGAGCCGCCAATAACAAAAGCCATCATGCAGCGACGCAGGGACCCATGTGCCACGCTCCCAAGCATGGCGAATAGAGGCTTCTCGCCGCAGTATAACGGCTCATAAAGCCGCAAATGGTATTTCCGCTTCATTCAGTCTCAGGGCCAGGATCCAAGAAGCTCCTCAGCGATGGAATTGAACCCATTAGCAATCGATTAGAGACCCAGCAGGTCGCCACCAAACCCGTCCTTAAGAAGGAAGGAAGGAAAGGGGGGAGGAAGGAAGGAAGGGGGGAGGAAGAGAGGAAGGGGGGAGGAAGGAAGGAAGAGAGAGTGGCTTGATGGAGTCGAATGGAGGTTGGGTGGTGCTGTTGATGCTGGTGGTAAGGAGGTTGTGTTGGTTTTGGTGGTGGTGGTGGGGGTCAAAGTGGGTGTCATGGTGTTTGTGGGGGGTTGGAGGTGGTGGTGGTGGAAGTGGTTGTGTTGGTGGTGGTGATGGTGGGGGTTTTCTGGTGGTGGTTGGAGTGATGGTAGTGGGGGTTGTGGTAGTATTGGTGGGGGTGGTGGTGGTTAGTGTGAATCAGGTTCAGATCTTTGATTTTGTAGAAGCAGCGGGGAGAGCCTCAACCAGCCAGCCCCTGTGGAGCAGCTGTAGTCATGGTCTGGTGAGCGGGGGGGGGGGGGTTAGCAGCCTGAATGATGAGTGACAGATGCCGGCAGCTTTGCAGACAGCCAGGCCGAGATAAGATCAGACCCCCAGGACCAACCTGTCGCCCCCAGGGGTCAGGGGTTACCAATACCGCGGCCATATTCATAAGCCTTATCGAATGCTCCAGCCATGCATGTTTACCCAGCCCGTGTGATATGAATGATGAGCACTTTGACCTTTGGAAAGCGATTAGAATTTCAATCGAGTGACCACCGATCTGTCCATAAAACAATATGACAGGAGTCCTGAAAGCAGCGACCCGCCCCCAGGCTCCCAAAGAAATGATTAATCACGCACTGCCGGTGATTACCAATGTCGAGCGAGGCGGACCAGACCTACATGGGAGGTATAGTAGTTTGCTAACGGCTTCTTCGGCGTCCCCTCCCCCCCCATCCATTATAGATGCCCCGCACATGCAGCCTGTCAACTTTTAGTCCCCGTGCCGACCTTTATCCGGCAGAGGCCTCATAACTGACATTTTCAATTACATTGCAAACAACTTATCAATATGCATGGATTTCCCAGCCAATATCGGGGCAAACAGAGTCGTTTGGAGAGCTAAGTCTGTCAGGGGAGGGAAATAGGGCAGACATGTCAAGGTCAGGTTTTTGATAATGAGGGACAGCCCGCTGAATAATTGAATGGGCAGAGCGCTATCGACTGTTGAAGCAGAAACGTTTAAAGCGTTGGCGATCGTTAAGGAAAATCCTCCCGGCACTTTATGTTCCATGGCAGTAATTTATGCACAGGCATCCAAGCGGGTGCCCTATGGTTCACAGCACTGAATGCACAAAGCAATGAGTGGATTAGCCAAGCACGCTTTAGAAACAGCAGCCAACCGTGCAAGTCATTCCTGTGGATGGATTGATGCTTCTGGCAGCGCAATTATTCAACTATGCATTTTAAATACGCAGGCACATTGCAAAGAGCCGGAGTTATCTACTCTGTGTCCTTGCCAAAAATACAGAACATAAAAATGGTTTTAATGGTTTGTTAGGTTACACGACTAGACGTTAAAACGTTAGATCGCTGGAATCACACAAGGATAGCATTGCTGCGCCGCAAAAGAGGGCAAAAAAATATACAACCCGAGCGTTAAACGTGGATGTAAGCATGTGTTCCCGGGAGCAGGAACAGGAAACCGCTCAGACGGCCTGCTGCCGCTGAACTGATGACATCAGCAGGCGCTGATCACATTTCCTGGAGGACGCGGCCCAGCGGCGCACCGTGCAGCGGGCTGCTCCTAACGGGGGCACGACCTGAGGGTGGCCCGATCAAAGCGCCAGATGCAGACGCTGGGTAAACAGAGCGGGCGGCGGCTCACATGACACCTTTGTTTACTGAAGCCATCTCACGGTCGCCGCTAATCTACCAGGACCGGGGGCTGCTCAAGCTGCTGCTGTTGTTGCGACAACACCAGCCCACTGGACCAGTTCTCAGGCCCAAAAGCCTCTCTCTCCCTCTCCCTCATCCCCCTCTCCCCCTCTCTTTTCCCCTCTCTCGCTCTCTCTGTGGGTTGAGGCTTTAGAGGGAGGGATGATGAGAAGGTTGGGAAGGAGGAAGGGCAGAAGGAGGAGGCAGAGGGGGAGGGGAGGGTATGGGGGGAGGAGGGGTGGGGGTAAGGGATAAGGGGAGGGGTGGGGGAGGCAGGCCTCTAATCCCACTATGTAATTACTGCTCCCTGCAACAGCCAGACCAACTCTGGGCTAAATCAGATTATCTGACCTAAATCACGCTCGTTTCTCTCTCATGCCCGTCAAACAATTCCTTATTTGTGCCCATGAGAGCTAAGCACACACACACACACACACACACAGACACACACCGCCCCTCCCCACGTCGAAAAGTCACAGCCTGTTTATTTGATCAGCCCAGGAAGTAAACATTAGTCTCCATGATACACAAACAAGCAGGACCAGGGGACAGCCTGGGGGGGTGGGGGGGGGGGGGCAAGGGGGGCGCACTGCCGGATAAGATGAAGACATGCTGATAAAAGACAAATATATATATATATTAATATATAAATATCAAACAGCCATTCATCACGTCCGCGGCGTCCACGTGGGGGTGGCGAGGCGGCGGCGGGGAGAAGGCAACCACATGAATGATGATATTGTGCGGCGTGCGGTAAATAAAAGGTCAGCGTGCCTGATGGAGACGTAGCCCCGCAGCTCGCACTGCCCCCGCAGGCCCCCCCCCCTCCATTCTGCAGGTCCCACGTTTACAACTCGGAGGGGGAGGGGAGGGGGAGGACAGAGGGGAGGAGGAGGAGGGGATGGGGGAGGAAGGGGGAGGACAAGAAGGAGATGAGAAGGGAGGAGGGAGGGAGGCGATGGAGAGGAAATGCAGCTCTTCAGCGGGAATAGAGACAGGCTAAAGTAAAGAGGGGGGAACAAATGAGGTCTGTGATCCTGCCTCCCCCTCCCTCCCATCCACTCACCCGCCTCCCAGCCTCCCACACGCACACCTCCCCCTCCGCCTTTCGCCGGCCCAATCAGAGCGAGCCGCGGCGCTCGGCTTGACAGCCAGGCCTTTGTTGGCTCCTGAATAGAGGTTAAATATCCCTCGAAAATCAGAGCTCTTTGGCTTTCTGGACGCATAGTCAGAGACCCGGTGCCTTTTCACATGCTAATGCCCCTGCTTTTCCCCCCTTCCCTTTGTAACCATGGTTAGACAGTGCTATCATGCTGGAGGGCGATGAATAAAGCAGGCGAATTTGGAGTCTCCCCCTCCCTCCCCCGTCCTCCCCTGCTCCCTCCTCCTCTTTTATCACCCTCTCTTCAAGGGAGCACACATTCCACCTCCCCCACCCTATACAACCCCCCACCCCATACACACCCCCCCCCCCCCCCCCCCCCTTAAAAATAAAATAAAGCAGCACAGATGGTCTCCGCTGACCCGCTATTTATCATTGTGTCAAAAGCTTTGTCAGAGTACTGCACGCCCCCAACCCCCCCCGCGTGCCCCCCACCCGGACCCCAAACAACAGGCCCGGGGATCCTGCGTTTGTTTCCATTGACGAGCCCCCCGTTCAGTTTGCAGACGTCTCATTAGGCTTAAACCACCAATTAATTTCCTTTGTTCTGATTAAACGGCTAATTCTAAACATGAGGCGCGCTGACAGGCCGGCGTGGCTCCGGAGCCGCAGCCAGACAGCGGTGCTCGCCACCGAGCCGGCGGAGCGTGAAGCAGGCAGGTAGCGGCGGGGGGGGGCCCTGTGTGTGTATGTGTGTTTTTCTGTGTGTTTGAGAGACGTGCATGGCTGATCTCAGGTGTCTAGTGTGTGTGTGTGTTTGTGTGTGTGGTGCGTCTGCTCAGGTGTGTGTGTGTGTGTGTGTTTGTGAGTTGTGGTGGGGAGGTGAACCCAACGACAGAGAAAGCAACGGTGAGCATGAGGAGAGGGAGGGAGGGAGAGAGAGGAAGAGGAGGAGAGAGATCAGAAGAGAGGGGGAGACAGAGAGAGAGGAGAAGAGAATCAGAGCAACAGAGCCTTGTCAAAAGCTTCCGTTAATTTGTAGAAGCCCTTCACACTCGCACGGATGGCAACTCATTAACTGCTTGCAGATTTGTTTTTTTTGCAGCCAGGGGATCAAGTGGCCCTCAGGAGTAAAGGTTGCAATCATCTGCTGATGGCAGCGGCCAGCAAAGGAGAGCAGAATACATCAAAACACACACAAAAAAGATTGAAGCACAGAGTGGTATCCAAGGCAGTCATCTTTCTATTGGAAGTGTGCTCACAAAAAGCTATCGGGTGGCTGCACTCCATTATCACAGAGCGAGCTGTCATTACGGCCCAGGATATATAGGAGCCTCATAATATCCAGAGATTGCTAGTTTGTTAGACAGGACCGTACAATTTGCTGCAGCCTTGAAGGATCCTCCAGCCTCCCGTCATTTACCAGGGGAATTGCCGGAGCATTGCCTTTTGTCTGCTGGAGACACTGGGGCAATTATCCAGCCTCCTGTAATGTTTCCCCCACTTTAATCTCCAGCCTGAGAACGGAAAGCCGAGCGGCTCGGGTTTCACAGCGCCTCTGGGCTCTATTAACACACAACCGCTGTTTAGGTCCGGCCAGACGGCCCGCAGAGGACAGCAGGCTGACAGACAGCCCTCCCCTGGGCCTGCAGGCAGAAAACATGATTATGTCATAATAATATATTCTCCAAAAGAGGACCTTTTGAAAGATCGACCCCTCTGTCTTTTCAATCTAACATGGCCGTGATTTTGTCGGGCGTGGGGAAGGGGGTAGCAGGAGTGACGGGTGCTTCAGTGAAGCAAGCAGGACAAGAAATACACACTTTTTACCTCAGGCACTAGAACAACAACAATAGTTCAGGAAATGAAACAGATGAGGGAAAATAAAATAATACAAACACCCACCCTTTTTGAAATTAATTCAATTCATTTCAGGCTTTTTGCTGTTTTGTTATTCTTGATGTGGAAAACAATACACCAACACTGACTGAACACCAACCATCAGAAGCCATTGGTTAACAATTCATAGTGAAATGTCAGGTTTAAGTAGTTATATAACAAAGAGGTATTTGTCTCATGAGGAAACTTTCGAATGGTTGTCATTATCATTGTTGTAATATTATTTTCATTGCCTAATACGTATATTTTTATAATATAATTATTATTATTATTCATTGTAGTAGTATTTTTTCATTTATTGCAGTCCAATTAAGGGCTGTGACTGGTGCATTGTGCAGACAATACTAGTGTTGTTTGCACAGCCCCATTCTGCTGGGCTGGAGATCACACAGCCACTCCAGCTCCACTATGATCTCAAACTCTTCACTCAGGGAACAGAGGGATAAGGAAGAGCAATTTTCTGATCAAAGAACATGATTCCTTTTGGGATATCTCTCTGTTGCTACATCGCAGTGATTGCTGTCCTACACAAGGAATAAAAGCATCAAAACATGGGGACACACAACAAACTCAAAAGAGAAGGGATGGGGGCATTTTTCTATCCTCCAGATGAAATAAAGAATGTGATGCATCACACAAACACACACACACACACACATACACACATGCCCACACACACACACAAACACACCCACAGGAACTTTGAAACACAACAAAATGTCAGACCCAGAAGAGTACAAATGGGAAGAGGAAGTGGCCAAGGGGGCGCTTAGGTTCCACAGAGTTTCCACTGTTGCCTCCATAATGACTCACGCAGCTTCAACACCTCCAGCTGCGCCGGAATCAAAGAATGTGTGCGGAAATATAATTAACCTGTTAGCATAATGCTAGTCATAAACAGCATTCTTGGAGTTGTCTTGATTTCCACATCAAAGGGCACGCTGGTGCCATTTCAGGGCATGAAGTACCAAACAAATCTAATTACTGTTTATATTGAATCTCTGGATTCCACTACATGTTTGCAGGGAACACAAAGGAGGGCCCTGATGCTGCTGTGGCAGTTTTTTCTCTTTTAAGAGGCGTATTTGGAAAACAGTCCCTTGCTAAAGGGCAGACAGTGAATGTGTAAGATAAAGTGTGGTCCATTCCTCTTCAAACCTGGTCCCAGGAATGCAGCCGCCAGCTTAACAGTGTTCACTCCTGGAAAAAAGACCTTTGAGTCCATGAAAGACCAGCTCAGACATCTTGGTTTTATGTAAGTAAACATACAGTGGGGAACTTAAGAAAAGAAAAAAAACTGATCAGCATTTGGATATTATTTTCATCTGGAATCTGTTTAAAACATATACGGACATGTGTGCCTCTCTTTCAAACAGTGGGGGGGAAACAAGCTACATGCAGACCGCCTCCAACCGTCACCACATTACTGCGGCACCTCGCTGTCTCCGCTAAGCTCCCAGACTCCACATCCTGAACCCCAACACAGAGTCCTCATGTAAAAGGTCTCGCGGACATCAGCAGTCAGCGCACAGTAGCAGGGGCTGTGTCTGAGTCTGAGGCAGCAGCAGCAGCAGAGACAGCCTCAGCAGTAGCAGCAAGCAAGCAAGCAATCCGGGCTAATCCAAATGAATCCGGGGCTCCCAGGTTTGTTCATCCTGGTTAGAGGGTGATGAGTGCTGTGCTGGGATGCTTATCTGCTGCCAGTGGTCGGCTGTGCAGCCGCCCTGTGTTATCAGGGCTCAGCCTGCTCAGGGAATGGAGGGCCTGTGCCGAGTAAACATAGGACCCGTTCTCTACTTATCTATCCCAGGAGGTAGGGGGGGAAACACACGAGAGAGAGAGAGAGAGAGAGAGAGAGAGAGAGAGAGATGCAGGTTACCATGGCAACCTCCTTCCTTAACCCCCCCCCCCCCCCCCCCCCCGCCCCCACATTCGCCTCCAAAGGCAGAGAGAGCCCTGGTGGTCTTTGTGTAATGCGATTCCACTAGAATGCACTGTGGATTAGAACAGCAGTGCCTTCTGGCCCTAGGCAGGGCAACAGTAAAGACATTATTACCCAGATCAAACGCTGTAATCACTATGCACTCGGGGCCTTCCCCATCTATTGCAGATAAAACCCAGGACTGGCAATGCTCAGGTGATTAGGGGATTATTATTCTGCTGTTGAGCATGGTGCCAGTTCCTTTGCTATAGAAAAGCCCCATTTCCTCAATTGATGGATGGGGCAGAGCAAGGCCGCGTGCCAGCCCAATGAACGGGCCAGGACTCTGGTGGACTGTGATCAATGGTTGGCAGCTTAGACCAAACAAAAAACGGTATTTGATGGGTGTACACACACACACACACAAACACACACACACACACATACACCCATAGACCCACACACACACCTTGCAGGACGTCAGTCGATATTTTGAATTGTTCAAACTCCTCGCCTTGGATAGGAGAATTGAAGCACATAAGGGCTGTCAAACTCTTTGGCTATTTATTCTACTTATTGTGTCCGGGTACAGTGCTCCGGGCCCCCCTGCATCGAGTGGGGCCGCCCGGGCTTTGACATGAGAACCTGCTGAAAGCTCTCCTCTGCGGGGGTGGATCAGGACCAGACAATGACCCCCTCCCCCCCCCCTCTCCAATGTCCAGCAACAGGCCCTTAGCCCCACACCCCCCCAGATCCTCCAGTGATGTAGCCTGGAGTGACCATTCAGCTCCAACAAGGACCCCCCCCACACACACAGGAATCACCCTCACTTCAGGGATGTGGGAAAAAGGTCTGCAGCCCGTGAGAGCGCGACGGCGTCCGGGTCCGAGCTGAAAGCATCCGGCCCGGCTTTTATAGTACACCACCACCCACAACAACAACATCCCTGAAGGGGCAGCCGGGAGGGGCGCGGGGCCCCAGGAACAGAGCCTGAAGGGCCCGGCCGTGGAGTGCTGCAGCCAAAGGGGGCCATTCATCGCAGTCCTGCTCCAGAGTCCTCGACCACCAAAAGACCACTCGGAGAACAAGGGCCGGGCTTACGTCATGCTCGCTGAGGGCTCCGTGCATACAGGAGGTAAAAGAGAGGGAGAAAACACCAGGCCGTATTGTATTGCTCTGCGTCGGGACCGGGTATCATTTCAGCGCTAGCATTAAGAGACCAAAAGGGATCTAAGGACAGAAAGGCTGGTCGGGACAGCCACTACCATTCATACTTTTCGAATATGAAACACAAGCTTAGCAATTTCAAGAGATCATTGCCTTCAGAGAGTCTATTGTAGCCGTTCTGGAAACCATTAATAATGTGTGGGGCGTCAAACCAAGCTGCACACATTGACCACCATTTTGTAAATGTGTTCCCTCCATGTTCAGGGGGAGCACATGAGGCAGAGAGAATTCTAGAAGGACCACGATATTGGAGAACAGGATTCTAGACGCATTTCCCTGAATATCCGTAGACAACGGATACTTATATACCTAGGAACTCAGTCAGACTATTTTATATAAAAAAAAACAGTTTATTGAAATATCAACAACTGTACAATCCTTAGTGACGATGACAAGTGTTTGCTACAAGATTTGAAGTGTGTTAGAGCAGAGACCATTGCCATCCAGGAGAGAAGATTATAACGAGATATCGTTAAGTACTGAGAAATAAAGTAAACAGCGCATATCCAAATATGTTAAATCTTGACATTCTTGTCTGCCAATTGCATGACTAACTTTGGAAGCTTTGCATATCAGTCATGGTGAGTCAGCGAGAGGGCATTTCAGACCTCCTCTCAGGCGCATGGACACGGGGACACAATGAGCACAAAAAGGTTCATATGATACTTTAAGAGGAACAAGGAACAAAAAGAGAAGGCTTCATAAGGTTCTCTAGGAAACCCCCAGTCCTCCACTCGGGCCAGTAGTCAGACCATTAAAATGTCGATAAAAAGCAGCCAATGAGTCACGATACATCCAGAACTTGAACGTTGGAACTGTTGATATTTGGGAACTGGGAAAAAAAGGGTCTGGAAAGTATGATGGTGTCTCCGTTCCAGTCAGACACGAAGGATGTTTCCAGAATTCTTCCCATCCCAAATGGACAAATGTCTGTTTTCTACCAAAACAGCATTGATGTTTTGAGCGGCAAAAGAAAAAAAACAAATTAGATTTCCAAAAGGTCATCGTGGACAATGAACGTGGAAAAAAAGGGCATAGGATGGGGAAAGTGAAATAGAATATCCTCTTACAGTCCTAATCTAATTTCCATTCCCAGAGGGGACAGAAAATCAAGGAGAGAACAAGAAAGAATCATCACAAGCGTAACGGGACACCAAAATATAAATCTATAAAAGGCCTTTTATTACTCCATTATGTACACTTTTCACAGAACCTGCAGAGAGGAAGCTTCAGAGCGAACCACCGCTTTTAGTCACGTCGCGGAACCGAACCTCCAGGTTTGAAAATCAAAAACAAAATCACAAAAATATCCAAAGAAAAAAAGAAAAGTAAAACCAAAAAGAACTGCAAGACAATAATTTCTTCTCTGGTGCCATGACGGCCGCCCTCGACTGTACACGGGTTGAGTCACACGAAGGAGGGAGGACAGCGCCGTTGGGAGGGGGGGGGGGGCAGAACGCCGTAGTCCACCCTCGTCTGGCTCTGAGTCATCCTGCTGCTGATCCAGGCCGGGGAGGGGAGTGGGGGGCTGCAGGCGACATCCATGCTGTCTGAGTTTGAGGCGGGGGGGGGGGGGGGGGTCAGAGCGCCATGGGTCCTCCGGTTTGACGCGGGCAGGCCCCGGTGGCCCCGTCCCTAGTAGATCACCTCGTACACCGTAGCCTTCTTGTCCCCAGAGCCCGTCACGATGTACTTGTCGTCGGCAGAGATGTCACAGCTGAGCACGGACGACGACTCCTTGGACTGCAAAACAAGGCGCAGACGAGGGGAGAGTTAACCAGAGGGGAGAGAGACCCCCGCAGCCAGGCGGGCTTCAGGATCGGTTTAACCCTGCTTGAACTTTGTAAGGTCGGGGAGGGGTGGCGGAAGGGGAACAACTGACCACAGCGGCAGAATTAGATTAGAACGATATCTAACGGGGAGGGTGCAATGGCCTGGATGGGAAATGGCGTCGGGTCAATATCCCAGGTTGGGTTCTCATCTGATAGGGGAGCCAGCGGTCGGCCTGCCCTTCCTCCCTCCAAGAGGCTGGCGGTGCACATTGTTTGGGCCCGGCTGCAGACCCAGCCTATCGATCCACCTACCTGGAATATGCTGGCGCCATACGGAGTCCTCCATGCGTTCAACAGATTGTCCTTCCCAGTGCTCACAAACCATTTACCTGCGGAAAGAGATGAGCAAGGTAGAATGACGCCAGGGGCACAGAGTAACAAGCCATGGAGGCAAGGAACTAGGGAATGCCTCTGTTGGTCACCGTGGTGACCAACAGAGGCATTGGGTTCACGTTAGCAGGAGTATATTAAGGTCTGAGGCAAAGAGAAGAAGGACATGGGGCTTCTTCGCCTATGCAGTATAACAGCTGTGTGTGTGTGTGTGTGTGTGTGTGTGTGTGTGTGTGTGTGTGTGTGTGTGTGTGTGTGTGTGTGTGTGTGTGTGTGTGTGTGTGTGTGTGTGTGTGTGTGTGTGTGTGAGTAAAGGGAGTGAGTTCATACCGCAGTAGGCAAACTTGAGGGAGAGGACGCAGCTCTCGTGCAGGTGGAGCTGGTACTTGTCGGGCTTGGTGTGGTGCAGAACCTCCACGTTGCTGCTCTCCATGCCCACCGCGAGCCACTCCCCGGTCGGACAGTAGCCCAAGGAGAAAATCTGGAACCAGGCACAAATTGAAGTAGCAAGCTCATTTCATACCAGTCTACTACTCATTTAGCTTTCTCTCCATAGTGCCTTAAAAAGGCCTCTTGCTCAACAATGTCTACTGTTTGCCTGCAGACCTCGGGGTTCGAACCCAGAACCTTCCTGCCTTAACCACCAGACTGTATGCTACCATCCATTTAAGCCTGTTAGTGAGTGTTTCCAGGGCTCACCTGGGAGGTGAAGTCGTGCTGCTGGAGCTGCCGGCCCTCCCTTAGGTCCCAGGAGCGCACCGTGTTGTCCAGCCCGCCCGTCCACAGCTTGGTGCCGTCGTGGGAGATGTCGATGCAGCTAGCGCCGTCTGTGTGGCCCTGGAATTGCCTGCAACACAGGGGAGCCCACCGGGGGAGAGTCACACACAGCGCTCATGTCCTTGGTACGCCGTGAGCCTGGTCTGGGGGGACGTGGGGACAGTCTGGGGGGGGGATGTGAACCCGGCGACGCTCACCTGACCAGCGTCTGGTTGTGGAGGTCCCACACGGCGATGTTGCCGTCGCTGCAGCAGGAGAAGCAGACCTTGGCGTCGGGGCTGATGGCCAGGGCGTAGCAGGCGGGGGCCGAGGAGGTGAGCTCCGCCTTGATGCGGGGCGTCGGCGAGGCCAGGTCCCAGATGGTCAGCGTGCTGGCCTCGCCCCCCACGATCAATGTGCGGCCGTCTGGCAGCAGCTTACAGGAGCGGATGTAGTTATCCCGGTTCTGTGGCGCAGAGGACACAGAGCTCGATCAATATTGAGCGTGTGCGGCCGGGAGGAAGGGGAGACACGGGCGGGGCCACACTCCTCCATGGCGGTAATCAAACCCCCGGGTTATCGACGGGCGAGGAGGTGACGGGCTCAAGGTTCTCACCAGACAGTCGAGCTGCGACACGGGGCTCTTGCTGCCGGGTTGGCTGATGTCCCAGATCTTGACACAGCCCTTCCCCCCGGTGTAGACGTGCCGCGTGGGGTTGCTGATGGTCACGGCGCACACCACCTCGCCGTGGCTCAGGGTGTTGATCTGCCGGGCGTGGCGCGGGATGCCGGGCCCGATCAGCGCGTCCGGCGGGAAGGGAACCGGCTGCATCTGCCCGTCAGCGCTGACATGGAAGGAGTAGGCTCTGGAAGGCAACACGGAGAACCACGGTCAGCGGAGGTCAGGCGCGACGCTGGGCTGCCGCACAGGGGGTCCCAGTGCGGGACACGATGGAGGAGGGGGGGACGACAGGGGGTACTTACGGTTTCCCGCCGGCGATGGATGTGAGGCTGGCGGGGAGCCCCGGGGCCCTCATGTGCGTGTGGGGGTCAAAGCCCTGCAGGGAGACGGTAGAGTAACAGGGCGGTTAGGATGCTGTGGTTCCCTCTGCAGTCTGCACTGCGAACGTCCGCTCATTCATAACCAACGGTTATCAATAGAGATGCCGTTGTCTTATTAGTAAGAGATTACTTAGTCTTATCTTCAACACACTAATTATGTTCGGCCACTGAGCAGATTCAACTGTAATTCCCAATAAAAAAGGAGCCAATAAAACAATGCCAGGGCTATGGGATAGCTGGAGTAGGAGGGGGGGGTGCTGGCTGTACCATGGGCGAGCGGCCGTAGGCTGCAGCCGCCGCCGCGCTCATCTGGGGCGAGATGTGCAGGCCGGCGTACACGCCAGGACTAGTCAGCCCTCCGTTCATCTCGTGGTGACCCATCATGGCAAACGGGGTGGGGTAGGAGCCGGCGATGGAGAGAGGGGTCCGCAGGGCGGGGGCTGCTACATGGACGGGGGGGAGGGAGAGAGAGAGAGAGAGAGAGCGAGAGAGCGAGAGAGTGAGAGAGCGAGAGAGCGAGAGAGAGAGAGAGCGAGAACACGATGAGCCTCTGCGAGTGACAAAGCCTGAGACAATAGAGAGGGGATGACAAACACTTCCTGGATTCCCACTGAAGGGGGAGGAGGATTTAGTAGCAGCACTAACCCAGCGCCTCCATGCCTGGGGGCTTGCCCAGGATGGGCCGGAGCCCGGGGGTGGAGCTGGTGCCAGGGGTGGGGGCGTCGTTGCGTGGGGTGGGGGTGTTGGACTTGAGGCCGGGAGTGGAGGATTTGTCGTTCTGTTGACGGAGGAGAGAGAGAGAGGGATTCACATTCCAGGAAGCAGGGTGCAGCACAGACTGACAATTTGAGAGCAAACTGAACGTAATCCACTCTGATTCCGACAGCTCCAATAGTCCCACGGAGGCACAGACTCCCATTTATTCCAAAACCTATTACAGCCACAATGGGAATGGAGCCGTCCTTATCCCTCCGCCGCTCGGGCCTTAATCTCCCATAGTGAGGCTGAGGGAATCGTTAAATACATTGAACTCTTAACGGAGAAGACCTGACTGATCCCGGTGCAGGACAACATTATCCCTGACATTTAGTCATGCGCTTTAAGCCTCCTGACAGCCATTGCTAATCCACAGTAGAAATGCCCCAGATTTATTTTGCACAAATCTCTCTCCCTTATTTTTGGTATTATTATTTATTTCTCCCCTTCTCTCCCTTGACTGACTGACGGGGGGGGGGGGGGGGGGGGGGTCGTACGTGGCTGAGCTCCTTGGCCTTTGACGATGGCGTGCTGCCCGAGGAAGCCACCGAGGCGGGGCTGTTGGGCGTGTCCTTCTTGGGGGGGCGTGGCTTGTCAATGCCGTTTTCCGGTGGTGAGTGGGCAGGGCTGGCCCGTGGGGTGGCGGGGTCCTGTTGGGGGAGACACAGATTCTGTGAATGAATGTGTCCATTTGTGTGCACCATCCTTATGGGTTACTGGTCATCCGGATGTTGGCACGGGGGGGGGGGGGGGGGCGCTGCTCACCTCGTTGGACACGTCCACCACCAGGTCGTCACTCTTCTCCCCGTCACTGTCCTGTGGAGACATGGGGAGGGAGGGGGGGGGGGGTGAGGCTCGAGGCAACCTGCTCCGTTTGGATCTGGAGATGCTTTTAAAAAACACATATGGATGGCTCTCGCCCCCCCCCAGGATCAAACACTCACGTATCGGTCCTTCTCCTCCACCTTGCGCTTCTTAGAGTCCAGGCTGAAGTCCGAGGAGCTCCTGTGTTTCTCGCTGGGGGTGCGCAGGCTCTCGGAAGGCGAGATGGAGTTATTCTGGAACACAAAGACAACACCGTGACTCTCGTCGTCCTCCTATGATCCGCCACAAAGCAGAGGCATTCATCCGCAATGCACGCGGGATAGCAACAGAATTCACTCGGTAGCCATGTGCCATATTTTGCATTCCGGAAAACGCTAAAAATATCTCCCACTCCACTTAGTCAGTGGGCCCTCACAGTACCAGCCCGCCCGCCCCGGGCCTCGCCGGGCCACCCCTCCTCCGCCGGCCTCACACACAGAAGCCTGTCGCTGGCCACACAACAGAATCAGCCATTATCTGAGCTCAAAGAGGGGGGCTTGTTTTCTGAGCCGGGCTCCCTCCTCCTCCTCATAACCGGACAACAAACAGCCTCACAGGGACACGGCCAGTGTGCTGCTGGCCGAACAGAGGGCCCTTTCTCTCCAGTCAGCCAGGCTGGGAGGGAGCAACAAAAAGACAGACAGAGACACACACACACACACACACAGAGACAGAGAGACAGAGAGAGAGAGAGAGAGAGAGAGAGAGAGAGAGAGAGAGAGAGAGAGTGAGAGAGAGAGAGAGAGAGAGAGAGGACAGAGTGTGTGTGTTGTGGCCACTGATTGCCACGGTACGCTCGGGCACCATGTCAGTCCCGCTCGGCTTTTAAACCGCAGGCTTTGAGCGCCTAGATGCAGAAATAAAAAAGGAGGGGGCGGGTCTATTCCTGCCAGTGAGCATGGATGGGTGGTGGGACACAGTGGTGTTTCTTCCCGGAGCAGGCCCGGGACAGCTCACTCTGAATCCCTGCAGAGGGGGGGGGGGGGGGGCAGGCGGGGGTCCAGCAGTGGCCATTCATAGCGGCTTGCCTGTAAATGGCCCCGTCTCCCTGGACTCCTTCCCCCGAATGACAATACGGGCCGACCCAGACCAGGTCAGCGTCTTCCCAGAGTAGCGGCAGGGTGGTGGTCCGAGGGGGTGGTGGTGGTGGGGGGGGGATGAACGACCGACGGACTAGATGTTTGGGCAGGAGGCCAGGGCCGGCACAAAGGCTGACCTTTGAGGAGATGCTTAGTGTGAGTCATTAACCAAAGTCACCACTCTGCTATCAGATGACCTGGACGAGAGCGCGGCAACAAAACAGCCTCACTAATCGCCGCAGGAGTTCCATTTCTTCAGACATGAGTGCACCCATTCAGCGTGCCTCGGCCAACGGAAACACAATCTCGCCGACCCATCACAAGCCATCAGAGATTATGGCCGCTCAAATAAAATGCCGCAGCAGGTTCGGTCAAGCAAGATGAGGGGCGAGGGGAAGAGGACAACAAGAACAACAAACCCTGTCTGTGTTCATAAATATTCAGCGTGTCAGCGGTGGAGGGGGGCTGGTAAACACGGAGTAGAAGGATCACGTAAATCCCTTAAAACGCGAATTTCAAGTCCTCCTTTAATTGTGATGAAATTACAACCCTTCTTATCTCCCCTGTGTGATACGAGTCATTTCCCTTTTCTAGAATAAACGCACAAGGACTTGTATCACAAAGACCATTTACCACGGATCACTATAAGCCGCTTTTCGGTAGTGGAACAATTTGAGTCCGATTTTGTCCCAAAAATGTTACAAGAATATAAAAGCCCTGTGACATAAATGTATCACATAAGGGCATCGCCAAGGAAACAGAGAAAACAAACCAAAACAACAACAACAGACCAAAGCCACTTACCGTGCTTTCTGTGTGGCAGACGTCAGGGGGAGCCGGGACGGTAATGAGGTATGGCCAGGTGGTGAGAGAATACACAGGGAGGGGAACAAAGAGAGTTACAACAAGCCAACATGTTATCAGAGGCTGAATGAGAGACGTTTGACTAGACGCCCGCGCTGAATAACACTGATGATAGACCAGCTCATTAGCCAGGGTGTGCTCTCAGGGCCCCCAGATTCCCTCGGACACAGAGAACCACACTGCCACGCAGGAGAATAACCCTTCATTCACGGCGTTGGGAATCGCACCCCCCCTCCTAGACTTTAAAACGCAACTTGCGCGTTTCATTTTAAAGTATGTGAAGTGGGATGTGATATGTGAGAGAGTGACAGACAGACAGACAGACAGTCCGAGGGCCCCTACCTCGGTGCTCCAGGTCGTGGTGGTTCTTCTCGTCCTTCACCGGGAGGTGGGCCTGGCTCCCAAGGGCCCCGAGGGCCAGGAGGCCCGAGCCGGCGCCCGTCACGGTGGGGAGCCCGGGGGGCTGCAGGCCTGACGGGTGAGGGGGCAGCTGGACCGGGGGCCCGTGAGCGGCGTGGCTGAGGTGCTGGGCCTGGAGCTGCTGCTGCTGCAGAGCGGGAGATGGACAGGGACCAGAGGAGAGGCCGAGTGGGTCAGAGCGAAAGGGCAGTGCAACGCCACACACTGAATACAAGGCAGGCCGTCCAGAACCCCCCCCCCGCCCCACAACACCACCACCACCAGTATTTGCTCCTCTTGGATATTAGCACATTCACACGTCTATTCCAGTCTGTCCAAGCAATGCCTCTCCCTGCTATTTCCAAACGAGCGGCGTTGCATTGCATTGCGTTGCATTAGCCCCTAGCCCGGTGTTGAGGAACGTAAACGCCGTGCCTGATAAGGGCGCGCTAAACGCGTCTGATACTTAAGATATGTGGCGTGAGAGACTCAATCGCGCGCGGCTGGCATGGGTGAACGCCGCCGCCACAGAGTAGTCCTCCTCCCAGCGCCTTAACCAAATAGCGGCTCAGAGGTTTGGTTCAGCCATGCGGCTAATTGCGAGCGAGTTCCCGGGGTACCGGTCCGCCCGGTGTAAAGCAGAGAGCAGCTCATGCCGTAGCAAAAGGGATTCTTAGCAGCCAGTGAGTTTGGCCAATCCTCCTAGCCAAGAGCGGAGGAGTCCCAAAGCTGGTACAGAAATCTGTCAGCCTGTGGGCTAAACAACTACCTGCTTTTTAAACACTTCAAAACACAGCCTGCCTTTGTTTACTCCGCTCACATTCACATTCCAGGATTAACAGCCCATGAGTCATCTGCACACACACACACACACACACACACACACACACACACACACACACACACACACACACACACACACACACACACACACACACACACACACCCAAGTGCCAGAAGCTAGCTCTCTGTGTGTGCTTGTGCCGGTGTGGCCGTGTGTGCCTGCATATTTGCGTGTTTGTGTACGTGTGCGTGTGTAAAAAGGTTGCTACAACAGGCAGGGTTCCATGCTGGCACCGAGTCAAGCCTCCAACGTTCCCCATCAATATTTGAAAGGCGCGGGGAAATGGATGGGAGTTAAAAGGCACTCAGTATGGAAGTAAGCAGTTTAAAGCAAGTTAAATAATACTTAGCCAAGACACCAATAAAAACATCAACAATTTATTACTCTTCTACAAGCCCGCTGAATAATTCAGCCGCCGTTATGACATGCTGCCGTTCGCCTTCTACAAGCCCAGCCAGCCAGTGACCATGTACGGTCAGGGGCAAAACACCACACAGCAGGACGGTGAGGAAACAACAGAATAGAGATCAATGTCAAATGCATAGGTGCATCCTATAATAGGACTAGTTAATGTCAACATGGAAACAGTTTCTGGAGGCATCTTGCAACCCTGCCCTCTACTTGGTGGGTCCCCTATGCAATTAAAAGATTTGCATGAGAGGGAGCAAGATGTATAACGAGAGAGACACAAGCAGTGTGTGTGTGTGTGTGTGTGTGTGTGTGTGTGTGTGTGTGTGTGTGTGTGTGTGTGTGTGTGTGTGTGTGTGTGTGTGTGTGTGTTCCATGAGGGAAATTAAGGCGCTATTGGCAGGGTAGAGCTATCTCCGATGGTGGCGTTTAATGAGCCACTAATGGGTAATATGCATGGCCGATCAGCTAGAGCCCTCATTAGACGGCCATAAATGAAGACAATACTAAATAAAAAGGAGGCGGGTTGCTCCTTCTAATTTGATATTCCAAGATAAAGAGCCACTCTTTCACCTCGCTTCCTCCGTGTTCCAGTCTCACAGGCAAAATGTAACATTTCTATTACCAACTCCAGTGCATAAAGCAAAGCTGCAGGAATATCAGACGACACTGGCAACGTCGATGCCATGCAACACACACACACACACACACACACACACACACACACACACACACACACACACACACACACACACACACACACACACACACACACACACACACACACACACACACACACCACACACAGCTAACATTCTTCCAGCATTGTGTCTTCATCCATGCTAGCATACTTCCAGCAGTGTGTTAACATTGAAGCGAAAATAACTCCAGTATTTGGGTTAGAGTCAACACTACCAGAACACCAGCACCAAGTTACACAAATTACAGATCATCTTTGGAGGCCACTGACCATGAGAGCTGGGTAGGCACTCTGTTGGTGCTAGGGGAGAAAGGAAACAAGAGTCCGGTCAGGGCTACAGTGATACGACCTTGATGAACTTGACATATTTTATGGTATACTTAAACATGTCGGTGTTGCTGGGCTTGCGTTTAAAACGTGGAGTCGGTTTCCAAACCCTGTGGGTACCACTAGAGTCAGCAGGAGGATCTTCTCCAAACCTCAAGCTGTCCTAGATGCATCCCATTAATGGCCCTGGGCCCCATCAATAAGGCATGCAGCTGGCTCCTGAATGCTGCCTGTCTGCCTGGCACGCTCCCTCACCCCACCTCGCGCTGCAATATGCATGAGGGCTCTGGCATGCCTACAGAGATTCTTAATAAATAACTCAGAGGGAAGGTATCCGGAAAACAGCCCTACGTTTTCACCCTTCCTAACAACTGTAACAAGGACACCTGGGAAAGAGGAGACTCAACAGGGCTGGCTTCCTGCCAGACGACACCCATCGGAGGAGCCTCGTCAGGGCACTCCGTTATATTGGGACATGTTCCTAGTGCTACGCTCTCTGGACTGTAGACCGGATAGAGGTCATTAACCACTGTGTTCCAGAAAAGTGTACATCGATTAAGTCACATCATATACTCCAGACACACAGCCCCAAAATAATTGAATTAAAAAAGGGAAACATTTGAGCACAGTTGAAATATCTGTGCTAGTGATGCCACAGAAGAGCAGCTGGGACAGAGGAGGAGGGGAAAAAATAAAGCTAATATCTCTCCGTCACCTCAAGACACATCCTGAGGAGGAATTCCGGGGGATGCAATTACCCTGGAACGAAAGGTCCCCGCGAGGGCACGGACTGAATCCAAATGGGGGCCTCCAGTCGTCTAAATAGCCATCGAGGCCAGTATCTTGTGAATGCTAAAGACCCTGCTTAGGCTCAACAAGAGTAATAAGATGGCTGATAACAGGAGCTTCGTATTGGAGGGGGAGGTTAAGCCAATCAGTTGTGTGGAAGGCGGACAGGACGGCCGCGGCTGATCAATGAGGGGCAGATGGCGGCTGGGCTAACGTGTTTGCAGACCCCAGCCGTAATGGCGCGCGCGTGTGTGTGTGTGTGTGTGTGCGTGTGTGTGCGTGTGTGTGCGTGTGTGTGTGTCCCCCCCCTTCAAGCTGGCTTGCAGCGCTCTCTTCCTCACCCTCTGCTTCTAATTCCCCAGCTATCTGGGGTCAGCAGTGAGGGATGAGGCTCCTCGTTAAAACCTTCGCCAATTAAAGCAATGCGGCCTGCGAGGGGATCTCAAGAGCTCCCTGGCTTGCATTTATAAACACACAACAAGGCGAGTGAATGTTCCGCTGAGACCCGGGCGGGAGCGGTACACCGGAGAGTGCTCTGCACATTGTTTAGCCTGGCTTTATCGCTCGCACAGAAACACATCGCGGCAAAGGAGAACAGCAAACAATTCAGATGACGTATTAATCAACGGAAGGGGCAAACCGACACACCAACCGCAACCGGGGGAGCGGGTGAAGTGCGGACCGCCGATACGCTGTGAGTCTAACTCGTCTGTTTGCGTGCCCCGTGCTGGTTTGTGTGTGCGGGGTTGCCCCTGGCCAAGGTGGAATGAATGAATTAAAAAAGGGGTATACACACTGTGAGAGGCAGATTGGGAAGTCCACGTACCCCGATGATGGCATTGAGCTCGGTCATAGTCACCTGCTTAGCCCGTTCCACTGCCTGAGCCACCTGCTGCTGGTGCTGAGGGAAAAAAGCACAGACATCACCATGTTACACCTCGGTACATTCACCTGCCAGCACTTTAGAGCTCATCCGAAGCATTAATAAGGTAGAAGTAGATAGTGAATTGCTTATTCATTAAGTATTGTAATGTATTATTTAAGCATTTAAATGTTTTTTCTGGTTGTTTGACATACTGTTTATAGCTATTGTACATTTGTATTTGTTTTTATTTTTTTATGTTGTAATCAGGGCGTCGTTAGAAAAAGAGCCTGCCCTCAATTGCCAAGTTTAAATAAAGCATTAATCCTCCATGAAGAGAGAAGGAATGTAGCCATGCTGCGATGTAGCATAGGACAGTAGGTCGGGGCCACACCCAGGGGCCTGCCCAAGGTGACGCCTACATTGGGCCCCTGAAACACACATCTCATTGGCACTTGCTCAGGGAGTTAGAGAGTTACCCATGAAAACTCCGCTCCATGTCTGGTTTGAAACCAAATAAGTGCATAAGGAATAGACAACCCTTGACAGAATGAGCACGGCGTCGACGCAGCTACAGGTCTGGTGGGGATGTACGGCTCACTCACCTCTTGTGACAGGAAGGGCATAATTTGAGCTAAAATAGCGTTGAGCCGTTTGGCGATCTCCGTCTGGAAAACAAAAGGGGAAAGCAAAGTGAGACGCTTGAGTACGGAGCAAAGTGACTTTGCATAACCCACTCCTGCACCCCTCCACTGCCCCCCCCCCTCTAATGTTTACACCGATTAAGTCAATTACTGCAGCAATCAGAACTGCTTGACTCAACATCCTCTAAACAGCGTGATATTGACATTTGAAATATTTAAAACATTAGGCGAGCCCAGGGGGACGCAGCACAGCTGTGCTGAGTGTGCACTCCACGACAGACGGATATGAGCAGGCAGAGTGCTGCCGTGTTAAGAGCATCCTCTCTCCCTCGCTCTCCCACACCGCCCCCCTTCCTCCTCATCTGCAACCCGTGTGTCCTGGAGTTAACCTCAGGCCGACCGCCCGGTCGCACCCAGGAAATAAGCACCACTAACCAGACTCCCCTGTTATTTACACATGGCACTTAGGTAGTCTAATTACACCAAAGGCCACAGCTGATGTTTGAGCAAAGCAGGACAGACCATAATGTTCCTAAGGCAGTACACCTCAAGCCTGTGATCAATACCATTAGAGGACGACTTGAACACTGTCCTCTAATGCCTGCTCTTTTTGAAGACTCAGTCAAGGTTTCTTTTTTCTTTCCTCTCATTGCAGAACCCCCCCCCCCCCGCATCAATCCGGGGGGCTCCGTCTCCATTCCCCGTCTCCTCCACTGCCATGGCAACGGCTGCAGCCCTATCTCGGAGGGATCATTATGCAAATGGCACCTCTGCTTGACCGTAACAGGCTTTAAAACCATATTACGTGCTCGAAGGCAGGTCATTAAATTGAATTTTCGGCCTGTCCATCAGATAAACACAGCAAATGAATGGTGAGTAAAGAGTAGGGCCGGGGAGACGGGAGGAGTGCAGATCGGGTGTGATCCACGACCCGCTGAACGAAGGCACAGTGCACAGCTGGTCCAGCCCCACCCGGAGCAGTGTGCTGCAGGTTCCTAGGTGGGGGCCGGGGCCCCAGCAAGGAGAGGGTAGCAGCCCTACGTCGTCGGAGGAGGAATATATGATCTTACGGTTCACACCGAGGCCACCGCAGAACGTAAACACATCACAGGGATTTCCGCGCCGATTTTTCATCCCGGGCGGCGGACACGGTGTACTTCGCCGACCGCTGGCTTATTTATTACACATGACAGAAATGCCAGGCGGCTTTGGCAGCCAGACATATTACCTCTGAAAAAAGCCGGCGAGATTGGAGAATAATGTTGAGGGGAACAAGCCCAGCTGCTGCTGTACAATGGCATATCAACCGTGGAGGGGAGCGGTGGCGAAAAACGATATGCTCAGAGTTTGAATGTCAGACTAAACAAGCCCAAGTCTGGGTCAACAGACAATCTGAAAGGCATCCGGTATATACATACTGTATATGGAAGCAGGCAGAGCCACCACATCCCAAACAGACAGCGACAACACCCTTTGCCCGACACAACCCATAAGAAACCAAATGGTCGGCGTGTTCAGACTTTGTGGGCATTAGCATTAATGCTACATAGAGAGCGCTCTATGAAGAGCTCAAGAAGGCCCTCAGGAAAGGTTGAAAAGCAGCAGAGCTTGTATAATCCTCGTTGGTTGAGATAAGCCATGTCAATAGCAGTGGAACATTTGACAGGATTTGTAGAAAGAAAGAAAAAATGAAAAAAAGGCCTTGAGCGCACGGGCCCATTCCTCTGAAGCTTAGTGTCATGGTGACAGCTGGCTGAGCGAGGTCAGGAGGTAGCTAATACAGCGTCTCTTCCACAACAGCTTCTGAACTCTCAAAACAACATGGGGAAGGAATGGAAATGGGCACCGGGCCCAACTGGCTGGAGACGTCAAATCAGATGAGCGAGAGAGCGGGGGGAAGGAGGGAGAAGCATCGGGAGGATTCGGTAGTTTGGCTGACAGATAAAAATAGGGCAGTTGTCGCTTTAAGCAGATGACAGCCGGGCCCTTGAGAGGCCCGCTTCGCGCTCTGCTACACAATTACAGGTACTCGGACCTGTCTAGCACCACTTTAACAGCACTCTCAGGCTAGCCTGTCAACAGCGTGCAGGAAGCCATCGGTCCGTTGCCATAAGTGATGGGGAAATGGAGTGAAGGCACTGATGAGCATTAAATACACCGGGTACTGCTGGAGCTGTGGTCACGTGACCTGATGATCATAAACAATACTTAACTCGGGACAATTGAGAGGGCCTTCAGATTCTCTCAGATGACAGCGGTGCCTCTCGGACCCCTGCTCACCCCCGTCACACTCTAACAGACGCCCGTACTTCAGTGGACACTTTCCTATATCTCAAGCTCTCTACGTCAATATCTCCTGGTCTATAAATAGCAATATGAATCGCATTACACCTACGCATACCTGTTGTTATACCTCAAACAGCAACATCTGAATGTAGGCGATAACATGTGGAGGCACACAAATGGTTCTTCGGTTTTGGAAGCAGCAGAAGCATCCCAAGAACAAAGATGTCCCATGAGCTCTGAATTACCTTTGTACATAAAGTGCTACATGGAGTCTCTGGCGAGGAGTGCATTACTGGCAATGTTTTTATGGAGTAAACTGCTCAGCCACATTTTTAATTATCTTCCCCGAAGGAAAACATTTGGAACGTTTGAGGGATTCTAGAAACGCTTCCCCTCATCTTGCTGATGCGCTCATTTGCCTGCGAGTCCATAGACATTGGTAGTTAAATAAAGTGATTCATTCTTTTGTAGGGCACTAGAAGGAGCATATACATTACCCATCAAGGTGGAGCGGGTCACTATACTACTCTGCCTTGCCAATACAATACAAATTACTAATAAGAACCATTAGGAAGATAAAAAAGGCAGTATTTCTCTACACTCATCATTGTGTCACACAGACTTCATGTTGGCACCGAGGCAAATACTGGTTTTACACCTTACACTTCATGTACTCGTCTCTTGATGAGTTCCCTGCGGCCCCCTTAAGACATACAGAGACAATACTTGAACGGGTGCAGCCAGACACTCAATTCAGCTCTGAGTTGCCACAACAAGGACCTTCCGAGGCCAGTGAGCTTTTCAAACATGGCTGAGTGTTGGTTACCAAGGGGAGAGCAAGAGAGAGAGTAGTGATGTGGAACTTCAGAGGCACAGTGGCCTTACTTCACCACAAAATAGATGTATGATAACCAACTCAACCGAAGCATGAACTCTATAGTTGCAGAATGATAATGATTAATTTCTGCTACTAAGACGTCCCGTTTTTAAATGTGATAAAATAGGTGACTGTCATTTGGATTGGGGAATAACATCCGGAAGTCGTTAAAATGGTGCTCTAAGAGTGAACACTAGCACACTTCACAAAACACGCACGCCTTTGTTCACAGGTCGTTCGTGTCTGATCTTCAAACGATAGCGTGGAAATGTCTTTATTGATGTAAATGTGCTCTACATTGATAGCCCAGTGTTATTGTATAGCGCCATAGCGTCACTCACTAACTTTTTTTATACACCGCAGCAACGAAACTAAATAAGATGTAGTGAAATGATTGAGGGATTTCATGTCGGTTGCTAGTGAACAATGTAAACATTGCATTATGCAAGTTGTCCATTTTTTAGGTAGTTTATTATATTCAAAAATCGATGATAAATATCTTCTGTTGGATTATGGGATAAAAAATGAATTACTAATAGAACAGCTCACGATGGATATTATCGTGACATCTATTCATTTCATTCTGAGTAATTTCTCGTGATGACGCACAGAAGTACATTTAATTTCAACAGAAAGGACAACTATTTTCAGGACTACAATTCTGCGACCCTTGTCTTGTTCCAAGCAAGCCTCACGGGAACAAATCTCAGAAACAGCAGCACAATAGTGACCAGCCAACCTAAAACAAATTAACTGTGCACTTCCACACAGTAGTGAAGTGTAAAAATGGGTGCGTGAGGAAACACACACACACACTAATGTGTATTCCCACATACCAAGCCCTCAGCCCACCATGCCAAGCTGATGTGCATTCTGAGACCAACATTACGTCTCCATGCAGTAATGAAAAAAAACAAATCTAAAGTAAGAGGAACGGATTTCCTCAGCACCAGATAAATCCCCCTGGCAGGAAAATAATATGACTA
The DNA here is from genome assembly GCF_949987615.1 of Pollachius pollachius. Classification (NCBI taxonomy): domain Eukaryota; kingdom Metazoa; phylum Chordata; class Actinopteri; order Gadiformes; family Gadidae; genus Pollachius; species Pollachius pollachius. Next base: position 21,081,103 of record NC_136942.1, on the reverse strand, counting down.
TGTGCATCCAATAAACCATCTCAACCCTGCCTGGTAACCACTCCTCCTCTCCTCCCCCCTTCGTCACCCTCCCCTTGCCTCAGGCCCAGGCAGGGGGAGTGTGTGGGGCGGGCTGCAAGGCCAGAGGCCCACACTGTTTGCTCACAAACACGCCGTTTCATCAGGTTAGGGCCCTGTTGATGAATAATTCAAGGGCTTCCATCAGCTCTGTTGAGGTTCCTGATAAAAGTCAGCCGCTAAAATGGATCAGTCGATTAACCTGTTTACACAGAGCCGGCCGCCTTGCCACCGCGCCTCGCTGTACGGCCCGCCCACGCTCCCCTTGTTCCGCCCCCTCCTGGATGGAGATAAGTGCCTGACAGAAGCTATCAGAGCAACCTCCCTCCCTGACAGACATGTGGCATATGTGACACCCGGCCGCGGCGCTGATGGATCACCCCGCCACTCCAATCCAACCAGTCCCCCCGCGGCAGCCATTACCCGAGCGGCTTCCTTCAGACCGCCACACTCGTTTGCAACCGTGGTAACCGCGGCGCTGAATCATTCATACGCTCTCTTCGGGTTCTCTCATCTACATCTCTTCAGGGATTCTTGAAATTAAACGCATTCTAGCCGTGTGGTAATCCATGAGTCAAAGGCTGCCTTTAATTTCATCCACCATCTCACCTCAACATCAGCAGAACCCAAAGAGGAGGCATCTACAGGGTTTGTAATGAGCGCTACAAATGCATTGCCTTATTTATGGACTATGTTTTGCCCCCTATGTATTTACTGCCTCCCCCCCCCCCCCCAATATGGTGGAGAAGTGCAGTGATAACCCAGCATAGAGAAAGACACCTACCTGTTTGTGCATTTCTATGTTCAGACCGTAGGACATCTCGTAATACTGAAAAAAATAAAACAATAATGCAATTTAATTTACATTTCCTAATAAGCCGGTTTTACAACTTATTGACACAACAGCATGTAATTAAAAAAGGTTATATAATTGTACTTTTGTTGAGATGAGTACTGACACGTCCGTGTATACATGACATACCTAACACATACCTACATTCAAGCATACCTACATACAAAGTAGTAATACATCCGGTTGTTCTGTTACAGTAGAAAACCACAGACTAACAGAACGAGGCAGCCAGCAGCAAACCGCTTCTGGGTCAATATCCTGACGTCAGGAGTGCCATTTCCAGGAAGAGCGGGTTAGGTTCATTGATCAACACCTTAAAGCCTCCGAGCCCCGAGAAGTGTGTTTACTTAGCTTAACGCCGCGGCCCTAAACTCCTGATACGTTCCCAGCCGGGTCAGCCTGTGTGTCTGAAATGTAATCCGCCGAGTCCACAAGTGGCGGTCAGGGCAGAAATGGCTTTCCAGTCAACGTCTATCTGATGAGGCCGATGCATTATTCAGTCCATTAGCTTCTTCGAAAAATTACTCTCATACAAGAGAGCCATTCTGTCTGAGACCAGAGCCCCCCCGGCGGCATGGTAACCCGACACCGGGCCCTGGCTGTGGGATACTTCCCTACATGTTGACCTAACCCTCCGCCTGGCAGGTTGACATGCTGTTTTCCCCCTAAAAACAGAATGTTTAACTTAAGTCCCTGTGTATTGGTTTAAGTCCTCTGCTGTGTGTTTACCTTGGATAACAGAATACTGTGCCATTGAACAACACTGATTGTGTCCTGTCAGAAGTGAACCCAGAGGATGGCCCTGTGTTTGTCTGGCCAAAGAAAACACAGCACTTGCTAAAAATATAGCTTAAACATATCGCCGGTGCGTTTTTGTTTTGGACTGACATCGAAGAATGCTCGGTGGCGCGCTACGACAGAGCGTTCCACGTCCTCCATTTTGTTTGCAGTGGTGCATTTTCCTACCCAGTGCCTCCACCCCCCCCCAACCCCACCCCTGCGCCCTCCCCCTTGCCTTATCCCTCCCATAAGCTCCTGGCTAATTTATAACCATGCATATGTCTGGGCGTGGGGTCTCCTAGGAGAATAATCAGATCAGCACACACAGAGGGCAACACTGCAGTCATTGACCCTTAGAGACCAGGGGCGATCTTTAACCCAGCCTCAGCCCTCCGAGGCCAGCCTTCAAGAGCGCTGGGCTCCCTGAGTAGAGCTCTCTGAGCTGGGCTCTCTGAGCTGGCCCTCGGGGGGAATTGACAGGCCTGTACCTGACAATCAGCCACCCAGACAACCGCACAGGTAAACACAATAGCTGTGTCACTCCACCCCAACTAGATCTCCGACAAGCCTCCCCATTTGGAGCCATAATTGCAGCCCATTGTAACATAATCTCACCATGACATAATGGCGCTGCATCTCCGTCTTCTCATTGGCCAGCTTGTCGTACTCCACCTTAAGACTAAAATAGAAGAGAAGGTGTCAATTTTCAGGCGTCTCATAGCCCTTCAATAAATCCCACACTCCTAAACACTTGAGTGCTCTGTGCCAAACTACAGCCTTTGTTTTCATCTTCTTCTTCTTTTTCTTACCGCCAAACACAGCAATAACAAACGGGTATCTCATGCAGTGAATCCAAGTGCATTTGGCTGAAGTCCATTTGCTCTTCTATTGCAGTTAAAACATGAATGTGAGCAATGATTGATACACCGGTAAAACATTCATTATCGTTACCTGTGATACTGGGCTTGCAGGAACTGAAATTCATCTTTTATCCTGTCACAAGACTCTGCTACAGTGAACTTGAAGCCAGGTTGGCCTGGCTGGTGTGGAGCCTAAGAAGAAATTGTAAAATCTGATCATTGCATTGGTGAGGGACAGTTCATATTTATTTGTCATTTTGTGTGTTCAAGGACATGTTGTTTAGCACATCCGGTTCAGTCCCATTCAGTTAAGACATCAATTAAGACACAGATACACCAATGTGTAGATTAACATTATGCAGCTCTTATAATTGGACTTCACATAGAAACTGCTGCGGCCAAATATCTTAGAAAAAACACAGGCGCCTTAAGACAATAACAGTTGGATCAGCTGCCATCAACTATTCTGGATGAGAAGATGTAAGACAATACATTTTAATAGGACAAAACGTGTCATAGGCCTAAATGGGGGAGGGGGGGACAACAACAACACAATGATTGTAGTCTTCTAAACGAAGCATGTACAATTAGTAAGCTATTTCACCAAGAAATGTATATCATTGAACATCTTACCGGATGTCGGCCTTGTGGATACATGGTAAAACGTATCCTTTGTTAATGTGTGGAATCCACAGGATGTATGAACGCCACTCTCCACACAGGCGAACAGGGCTCGTGTTTTTTGGGGGGGGGGTGGGGGGGGGGGGGGGACTCGTCGAAATCCTCCGTGGATGTGCTATAATCTAAAAAGGTATAATGGTGGAGAATCACTCAAAGTATTCCGGGAATCGCGGTGCTAACAACAACAACAACAGGGAAGAAAACACACAAGCGACCACCTTTCCCCCGTCAATCATGGATTCAGCATTCGGATAGAAGAAGTAGTCCCAACACTTGTTAGGTGACCTTATTCCCACCGCGGCCCGTCACATCCGCTCCACACTCAACATATCCTTCATTCACAAAGTCATCCAAAACTAAACTGCAAAAAACGAGATCTAACGTGTGTATCGAGACATTCAGACATATACAGACTGCCTGCGTCGATCCACTTTTCATTGTTTACGCACCGTAGAGATAAATCCACACTACAGCTTATGGATCCATACGAGTACATACCGGCGTGGTCCGCACTGTGATCGGTCTCTCTGGAGGAAACCCGTCCTATTCATGGGTTTAGTGGTCCGTAATGCAACGTTACGCACGGCGTGCGTAGAGCTCGACGCGCAGCATCCTCCGCGGCGCACCGCGCCAGCTCCAGCCTGCTGGTTCCTCCGGATTCCGTGCGCTTAGACTCGATTTAACTATGTGATCCGACCGCAAGGAACTCCACAGAACGCGTCCTCTTCGGCTCGATTAATTCCAGAATAGTGCTCGAAATCTTCCTTCCAAATTGAAGAGGGTTAGAAATTCTTTAAAAGCGTAACATGGTATAGGCCTACTCTGAGAGCTCACATCTCCCCGCTGTCCAGCCACCCCGTGCCACACACAGGCAGTGAGACCGAGCTGCCGTGAAAGCGCCTATCTGTCCAATCGGATCACTCCTGAGGAACACGGCCGCGTCCGCCTATCGGAGAGCGACGGCCCCACGTGGGGCGCACTGATACATGACATCATCCCGCCGTGGATTTACAAGGCATCGGCGTATGTATGTAAAACAACAACACTAATTCGCTGATAATTATTTGGAATCAGAAGGAGACCCATGTCTGTTTCTAACGGTCACTTAGTATCTTTATGGAATAAATGCCATGTGTGCATCAATCTCTATTTATCCTGTGTTAGATTAGATGCTGCTGCTTTTGCATATTGGGGCGACGAAACTACATACTATATTATAGGGCAAACAACTCAAATAGCAACGAAAACAAAATATATGTTCTCGTCAACAGCACTCCCCACGTAGGACACAATAATTAGCAATCGATCGACGACAACCATAGTCTGACCATAAGCTCGATGTTTACCGACATTTTACCCGGTTGTGTGTGTTAAAACCCGTCCACGTGACCACGCATTAGGGTTTGGGTGATAGCTGCATGCTGTAGGGAGTGAGATGATCGCTTTGTCTGATATGAACATCAGCCATGTCTGAGCACGAGAAAGCAAGCACAGCCTATCGCTTGTGTTGGAGATTCACTCTGACCCACGTGGGAAGAGTAACTCACGTCTCTGTAGCTTTAAGGTTTTTCAACCAATGGCCTCGTGGTACACTTACTGGCTGGTTTGCTATTGGTTATGGGATGTCAAGCCTGTCATTCAACGAGCTGTGATGTCAATCAATACCACGCGGGGTCAAGCGCTGACAAATGCCTGTGCTCCTCGGTCCTCTGCCTGTGAATAGTGCCTGGAATGGCTGCTTAATTAGCTTCGAATGGCTTTTCTCTCCAGTTCAAACAATCTGTTACCACCACGTGGTAATGAGAGCTTACATTAAACAAAGGAGGAAAGGAAGCATGCATACAGTTGTAATACCACAACCTGTTTTTTTTTTAATTTTACTATGACGTGCGGAGAAACAGGAACGTTGTTTGTTTTTATCACAGGAACAATCAACCAGTATTAACAGTGATCACGGGCCACCCTAAAATATAGGAATATCTTGCTATAATTGCTCTTAACATGAAAGTTGCTTTACACACTTATTGTGTTGTGTAAAGGTTGTATACATTGAGTATTTAAAGTGGTGAACTGTTTACACAATTTGTGAGACCTTTCAGCTTCAAACAGCCTATATATTTCCCCTTGTCCTGTCCTGATATAGCCAAACTAATTAGTGCTTCAGTGTTGGTAGTAAAGTAAATTGACTACATTAATTATAAACAGCCTACATGGCTCATTTCGACTAATTATTGTGTGATTCAAGCCCGTTTCGGTCACCCAAATATATACGCTTAAGGAGAAGTCGTAACGAGAACCGAAATACGGCCGATTCCACGTTTTATTCATGGTTTGTGTCCTTCAAGCCGGGAGCTTATCCCTGTGCAGACCGCCAAACCAAAACAGCCAGCCCTCATCAGAATGTGCGCACCACAAATACAGCTCAGAGCTACGTATTCTCTGCTTTTATCACATGACCCAGGAGCTCGGAGCATGTCTGGTTACCCACAATTCCTCAATCCCCCCCCCGCCGACCACCTTGAGGATGTGGCCTAATGCTGTTATTTCACACACACACACACACACGCACGCACGCACACACACACACACACACACACACACACACACACACACACACACACACACACACACACACACACACACACACACACAGAAAAAAGAAGAAGTGTAGAAGCATTCTGTGAGAAACTCAAGCGCACACAAGAGCTGGCTGGCTAATCTCACCCGGCCCTCCGTGTGCTTCTCAATGGAGAGTGCTTGGATTAAAGGACACAAAGGAATGGGCCTAGCCCCAGGGAGAGGGGCCGTCCACCCACCGAGACCCCCACACTGTTTATTTACATGGAGAGAGACCCCCTCCTTCCCCCACTGCAATGAACCCCCCCCCTCAGGCCGTCCACACTGGCCTATTTGCAGAGGTGGCTCTGATTGGTCACAGAGACGAGGTTTGTCCTTCTCACTCCCCACTACTTTGGGACAAACCTCCCATTGCGCAGAGCGCCAATACGCCCGTAGTAAACAAATGTTTTACTAGCGTGGGAGCACGCTAACTTTATATTAAGGTCATACCGGTGGCGCTAAGTGTAAATAACGGCAGTGCAGCAGTAATCACACACACACACACACACAAACACACACACACACACACACACACACACACACACACACACACAAACATAGTTTATCTGTGTAAAATAAATAGTCTTCGAAGAGAAAAAAGGAAATGGGTGAAAGTGTGTTTAACGGTGCATGAATGACGCAGAGATCAACCACGTCAAGGTGTCGGCCGATTACAAAGTATTGGATTGTTAACGCGACCCGGAGGTAGTAAAATGACTTGGCTGATTTTCTCTTATGTTCCCAGAGTGGCCTGATCAGGGCTCAGAGCTCCAAGGGCTCCGTGCCGCGTCGCAACAACCAACCGCTCAGGCCACTGGTATGTGCTTTTAATTAGAAGCACACATAACCCCACCAATTCTAAATACATGGCCGTATCAAAATACATACACACCTCCCACAGGAACAGACAGACAGACAGCACACAGACCCACACAGCAGACATTCCACCTCCAACAAAGGGCCTAGTATGTAACAGAGATGAATAACGTGTGCCATATCGCAATGACTAATCAGACTTTAATCAACGCAAACAGAAGGAAGGTCTTTATCAAGACGAGGAAAAATGTAGACTTGAATAGCGTTTGCAAGCCAAATAGTGAGGGCCTTCCGTTCTGCTGGCACTCAGATGTAGCGGTGGAGCCTGCAGAGAATAATACACACAGCCACACACATTTTATACTCTCGGTGCTATCAACAGTCACTCAATAACAACTTTAACGACTCAACACAAAACAGTTCTTGGCGGCGTGGAAACAGTTATGCAACCGTTTCTTATTGTGCTGCATTATTGCCACTGTTTTCAGCCATTCAGCAAAGAGACGGCACTAGCATGTGTATCGTTTAAGATGGAAGTATTCTGAGGGTGGAAGTGTTCTAGTATTCCTTATTGAGAAACTATTTGTATGAAGAGTTAGACATGATCGGTACAATAACCTCTGTATTTCGGACATTTCATCATGTAAAATTCACAACACTAAGCGTCTACTTTTTGTAACTTGTCTCCCCAGAGCTCTCTATAACAGTATTACTTTATTAGAGTAAGGTTAGCGCTCATATTGGAGTGGTGCACTTAGTTTCTAAAATCTTGGTCAAGGTCGAAATCAACACTGAATATTGACTATTAGTCATTTCTGATTCCTTCCTACCCCTGAGAAAACATATGATGAATCACCAGTCACCAATCCAAACGGGGAAGGTTCATGCTACAAAATAACAGCCACATAGTATGGCTATCCGACATGGTTATAAAACAGGACAAAGCATGTAAAACACGGTTTGGTAAACATAGTTAGTCAAAAGCATTCTGGATCTTTAAAAATGAAGAAGATTATGTGGACTAACTGACTCCCCAGTGAAGAGGCATTCCAGCTCCAGCACTGTGGAGTCATTAGTAATTAAATAGCATCACATGGCAGTACCAGGAAACCTCACATGACATTTAAAATGATCTTGCTATGAGTGTTGTGTTGCTTTTATCATCTCTACTGTATTGCTTCATTCAGAGTAATAGGTAAAAAGGCCCTTCATTTGTCAAATTAATCTAGCGTGATACAAATGTTAGGCCTGTTTTAATTGAAAAAGGGCTCTCCACAGATGAATCTACAACCATAGAAGCAGATAAGCTCATTCTCAAGGCCGCTTCAACACTGCAAACCCTGGCTTCATGGCCACTTTGTAACGAGCTGCCATACTCCCGTGGCTGGTTACTGCTCAACAGTAACCAGCCTCTCTAGGGCATCCTCCTCTCCCTCTGTCTCTGAGACGAAGCACCGGGAACAAGGCATGGCAGAGCGCGCTGGCCCGGTGTGTTTCCTACTCCTTTTCACTCACACCATCTACATGGCATCATCAGTAGTCAGAACGGTGCTTTGGAGAGGTCTACGTTCAGGGGAGTCCTCGGTTTGGCAAATGCAGAGCTCTTTATCATTCCTGACGGCAAACCTCAGAGACTAAAGGCGAGCCAGGCTGGAGATTCTCGGTGCGGATTCCATTTTGTACAAGACTCCCCTGACCCCCGTCACTTCCTGGGTGGATTCCATATGGAAGGAGGGAATAAGGACAAGGTCGGCAACGTCAGCGATCAGAAGATCACAGGACGCTAACTGATTGAACTTGCGTCTCACAGAACAGATTTGGTAACTCTAATCCATTTTGCTAAATGCTTGATGCGATTACAGTTCCTCTGGACTAAATTCGGTTATGGTTGGTGAATATATTCACATGATATGTGAATGACTTCCCATGACTCTGTCTGGCCAAGCTTTCCAGGAGAACAGCCACGACATGGACACCACTCAAAGCAACTATTTAGTTGTTAAAAACAACAAGGTTCTGAGGCAGCTTCAGGCCCCATCATTTGGACACATGATATGCATTTGGTGTGGATTCTATTCCAACGCACTGATGAGCAGAACATTGTGGCAGGGACATTGCAAACCTTAATGTTGAACTGAATCGGTCATAAAGTAAAAACACACATGTTGGGACAACCACTTAAGGTCTTGAATCCATCCTCAAATAGTGCATTTCCCAGACGCTTCACTGAGCAGCATTTCACATTCTCTGGCACACAGTATTACAGCTCTATACTCCCCCACAGTAAATTGACTCTGCACAAGTGCTCCTATGCTTTATGCGTGACACATGCCCACAGAAAATGGTTCCTCCACCTGCGGCAGCCAGCGATGCTGCTCACTGTGGAGGGCCACTCCATGCCAGTATTAAAAAGAAGATAGAGAGACAGAGAGAGAGAGAGAGAGGGAGAGAGACGGAGAGAAAGACAGAGGGGCTTGATACATCATGGGCAAAGAGGAGGAATAGTAAGCAGCAGAGGAGGAAGTCATCAGGCCAGAGGAGAGCAGGCCCAGGCTTCTGACAAGAGATCAGAGGGCTCCACCAGCTGGAACCCGTGCTCATGAGCCACAGAGGAGAGCCCTGCATGGCTGGTTAGGATGATGAGCTCTGTCAGAAGCAAGGAGAGGAAGCCCACCACCTTAGCCAACCTTTAAAGCCACTCTCCTCTACGGTGCCGGGCCTGTGGCCCACGCCCAGCCAGAGTCACTTGTGTGGTTCGCAGCAAGGCTGCCCACTGTGTTTCACCCCCAGATGTCCCCTAAGCATGAGTTAAAGAATTATGAACGCAGGAACCTCTTGAGAGGCTAGAGAGAGCAAATCAACAAATTAATGGCTCTCCTATGAGAGCGTAAGCCTCTTATTTTTATTTCAAATGAGGATAGAAATTGACTTCCTTATTAAATCTAATTATTAGCTTGTGCCCTCCAAAAGTCTCCTAAAAATCGCCTAGAGCCACCAGGCTATTAGCATAAACACTACCACTGGCAAGCTTAAAACAAATGGTATATTTAGTGTGTGTTAATGGGATTAAAGTGTGCTGGATTCAGGAGGGGCTCAGCTAACGGAAAACCTCACATCTTCATTATGGATGCCCTGACTTCCTCCTTTCCACCTTCTTTGTTTGAATTTCATTCCACTCTGCTGGTTATTCCTAGCCTCGGTTATTCAACAGATTGTGTTCAATCTTGATCCAAAAACTCCCAGACAATCATAAATAATAAATGATTACACCAATCTCTGAAATGCTGGTGGTTTGCCAGCAGCAATGCACACACAGAGAAATAATTGTTGGCCATCTGTGCACCAGATTGGTAAGAGAAAGGGTAAACAAAGCGAAGAGTGTACCTGCTAAAGCTCTCTCCTCTGTGCCTCTCGCCGCTCATGAAGGGCTTTGATGGCATTCACCCTGACACGAGCCACTGGGCCACTCTGAGAGGTTTTTCGATTAGGGAAGGTTCAAAACCACAGATTGACAATCTGTGCCTGTCAGGAGTCTAACAAGGCTTGGGGTTATGTCCCCATCACTGGGGGGAGGGGAACCCAGAGTGAAACACTGCCTGAGATTTATGATAATTGACTGGGCAAATTATCAAATTTACATGTGATATGAAATGAAAGGGATGTCATGAAGGCTTACCCTTTAAATCATTCCTGGGTAAGCTAGGATTTAATTTACTGGCACAGTGTTAATCATGCCATAGCCATCATTGAGAATGCATAGGCCTATGCCTATCCATCAAAGAGCATTATTAATGGGAATTGATCTTCTGGTCAGCGAATGCATTTGGACCGGAGCTGTGAAGTTAAATTTGATGTGCTTAAGATTCGTGGGTCAGAGGATAAATCAATGAAGGAGCTGGAAGCAACACATACTCTAACCTTCTGTCTGTGGTTCAGCAGGAAGACGTTGTGTCATTAGGAGTACCGTTTAACAGTGCGTTGCTGTTGTTGTTTAGTCTTTGGCACAGAACGACCTCAAAGTGTTCACATACTGGATTTGAAATATTCATGATATAATTTTGTTTTGTTCAGGACACAACAAAAATGTCAAATTGCAGCATCAGCAAATCACTTTTTTCAAATACAGAGGATTCTTATAATGGTATTAAGAACCCACAACGGCAATACATAGAAAACCTGAGTGAAGGAAACGAGCAGGGGAGACGGAGGGGGGTGGAAGAGGACATCAGCGAGGGAGGAAATTAGTTCTCTTTGTGTTCAGCCTTGTTTGGCCTGTTGACAGCCGCTAATGAAGTTACAGTTGTTGCTGCTTGGCACTAATTAAACCTCCTCTCATTAGCCGAGTCAGGGAGGGGCAGCGGCACATGCACACACACTGACGGACACACATGCATGCACACACACACACGCATGCAAACACGCACGCACAAACACACACACGCTTACACACGCACACATACACTGACACATAGGAAAACACACACATACACACAAACACACCCACAAAAGAGTGAGGAACTGAAAAGGGGGGTTGAATATATAACCAAGAAAATCCTGAAACTGCATTTAATTGTAAATTGATACACCCTTAAGTGCAATGAGAAAAAAAGGGACACACACAGTCAAGATACATTAAGCACCAGTAGCAGTAGAAACTATCCCACACCTCCCCAGCCTGCAGCGCTGTGGGCTGCCCTGGGAAGCCACAGGCCAGGGGGGAAGAGTGGGGGCCGGGGGGTTGTGGAGGGGGGGAGCTCCACCGAGTGTCACAAGGGCTGAGTGGAGCTCAGTGTGTGTCATGGAGCCACAGCTCCAGTGCATCCTGTAATCCAGCTCACCACCAGGCTGCGGCTGCTGGCTGCCACCCCACCGTGCCTCATTGTTTGTTTACGCAGCTCCCAGACCCGGCCATTAAAAGTGGGAAGACTGTCAGAAAATAAAAAGAGAGACTTTTTCATGTTTGAGGGCTGCAATTGTGGCTCTTGTGTGATGTTTTCCCCTCGCGCTGACCCCTCGCTTTGAGGTCAGGAAGCAGCTTAACCGCAGAGGCCACCGAGCCCTCCCATTGGCTGGAGCCCACATTGTATTTCTGACATTGGTATGGGGAAAAAAAAAGGAGGGGGTGCCTCTGGCGGGGGGGGCGCTGTGGCGTGCCGCTCCTACGGCCCGTGCAGCCCATGCATCATTATAAGAGCTCCTCCGGCAGTGCCACCGGAGAGCCTTGATGAACGCAGCCCTGATCCTGCCGCTCATTACGCCTTATCCCCCTGCTCTAATGCTCTCCCCCGGTCCCCGGGACCGGGCGCAGCGTGAGAGCAACGCAACAGGCTCGGCAGACACAACGCTGGCTCTATTAGCCAACAACGCAGGCACAAAGGTGCCTCGACACGCCGGCCGGGAACGCCCACCGACACCTGATCTGCAGCACAAACAGGCCCGGCCAGAGGAGCCGCATGAGTGGTGTGGGCTGTGCTCTACAGCCATTATCTCTCACGCTCAGCCAAATATGGGCAGAATGTGGACATTTTGCTCCGCAGTGGAACTTATGACAGCCACCAATTATGTTTACAGCCCTGGCGCCTTCGGGCCCCGCTGTCACCCGGCCTCAGTGTCTCCCTCTCTGACGCTCCGGCCCCACACAGCTCCAGGGCTCTCTGGGCAGCATGGGGGGTGGGGGGGAAGAGGAGGAGGAGGAGATGGGTGGGAGGAGGCAGAGAAGGAGGGGAGGGGGGGTTGGAAGAGGAGGTGGGGGTTGGAGGAGGAGGAGGAGAGGAGGAGGTGGGAGTGGGAGGACGTGGAGGAGGATGGGGGGAGGAGGGAGAAGAGGAAAAGCGGGCTGGGGGAGAGGGGTGAGTTGGGGGGATGTTGGCTCCACTGCTGAACTCTGATAGCAGCAGATAAGCAAACCTTGGGGCCTCTTATCTGGTCTGGGCGATCCTGTGTAAATGTAGGGTTATGTCTGGCCGATTACATCAGCCGCCCCTGCTGGGGACACAGACCAGCGAGCCGGGAGAGAGGGCCGTGACTCCCCTCATGTGACAGAGTACATTTCCTCCATGCGGTGACTAACACGACAGGACCTGGGTATTGTTGTTGTGGCAAAACGCCATGCAACCAAAGTTTAAACTGTCTACTTCCATCTAGGCCCCACACTGCTTTAAGTTCCATTGTCAACTCAAACCGCGTGCAGCGGGCTGACGCTGTCACCCTCGGAGCGGGCGGACGGATCACCGCGTGTCAGCGCCGGCCGCCGCGAGGACGTCACATGGCTTGCAGAACGACCCGGAGACAATGTGAGAAAAGCCCATCTTTCATCCGTGGGGACGCGGCCAGGGAGAGGGGCCTTTGGGGATACACGACACACCCTTCCTGTTTGTTTTGTGCTCCTTCTGCTGCATGTGCCGCATGTGCCGTGCAGACAAGGACACGGCGTCTGAGAGGTGATTGGTTAAGAGGCACTCCACCGTCCTCCGCTTTTCCCCGGCTTCTCCTCGAACCGCCCCTGTTCCTTCGCTCCCTCTCTCATCCCACCCAGCGAGGGGAAGTGGTGAGGTCGCCGTGGTTGGCCTGGATGGGCCCAGCTGTGTCACCACAGACCTCAGAGAGGGTGAGCGTGTGGGGAGAGGGAGGGACCCACAGGGCTTTTGGCAGAGCCGGCAACACAACGGTTACTTACAGCAGCCACGGTGGCTGACTACCACTGCTTACACAGCTACCCTTTTACGATATAAATGATGGCAAAAATAGCCCAGGAAACCCTACAGAAGACATATTAACATTAAATCATTGGATTTCGTAGGCTTTATTGTAATATTGAGTTATAATGGATGAGCGGGATTGACTGTGGTCGGAGGGTTTGACTCTCAAACCCCAATCCACGAGCAAGTAGGCCAACCATTGCGTGCTTATAAATGACGAGTCCCCAAGAACACTAAACGAAAGCCACTTTGGATAAAGTGAACCAGATGGGTTGATGCAAAGTGACTATTGAGTCATGAATGACTAATAAGTAACCACTAAAAATAGTGGTAATGTAATAATAACATATCGCAATAGAGAAGAGCAGTCACTATGAGGCAGAACACATTTGTGGGAACACCAGAGTGTCTCTGGTGTTGTGTGTTCCGTGCACACAGTGACCTGCCCGGGCGTACAGGCAGCAGCTCTAGTGTGAAGGGTGGCGTGTTGCTGGGCTGCACCATCAGCAGGACGCGGGGATAGGACAACAACATGTCTTACACTGATGACGTCACGGCTCCACGCTGGTCTCCGGGGCAGTGATTTATGAGCTCATCTGGAAGTGTCTCCACGGCAGCCAGGTCTCTGTCTCCCTTGGGTGCTGCTAATGGGACAGTATGGGGACTACCATGTGCTGTGTGAGTCTTCTGAACTTAAAGGACCGGCCATGGGGCACGGTGAAGGCGCACTAGCAGAACAATCTGGGAGTGCACATGTGAAACATGTATGGGTAGCTGCGCACACACACACACACACACACACACACACACACACACACACACACACACACACACTCACTCACGCACACATTTGCACACCCACTGCAAATATAGAATCTACAGAGTATTGCATATATCCTCTGCTATTTACAATTTTGTTATGCAGCCCAAGAAAGATAATTGAAGCAACCACCCAGTATGCAAATAGAATGATAATAAGCCTGCATAATTTTGTTCCCCACGCAGGGACACAAAGGGACAGAAAAAAAATGAAAAAACAGTTACATTGTTAGCAATTTCTAATAGAGGACACCTATTGACCTATTTTCTCTTGGAAAGCAATTTGTCCTTCCAAAATAAAACTAATAGGTGGCAAGATGAATGGATTAAAGCAAGCCAGACCGGGTGCAACGCGCCACAAGGCACTAAATCACCAGATTATTAGTTTTATCAGCCAAGCCCATGAGAGAATAATTGCTAATGTTCCCAGAGTAACCAAGGGAAATAAAGGTAATGGAGCAATTTATAAATTCTGATTGGTATACATGGAGAACTTCCAGCCCATCTTCTTTGTTATTTTACTGCTCTCATAAAATACGCCCTGAGTTGCACAAACACTGGAGCTATCAAAATCAATACAATCACAGCACAGAGAGGGCCGCTCCTTCGTTATTTTTAGTGCATCGCAGAACCGGCCTGTGGTTATAAATCAAAGTAATGTGGAAAAGGAAAAAAAATAGAAAAGAAAGGGGGCACTAACATCCACCCCCATAATGAATTTCCTTACTTAATTTAGCCTGTCCAAGAGACAATGTGGGTCTGGTGATTCACTCTTCACACAATCACACGCACACACGCAGACAGGTCCACACACGCGCACGCACACAGCACTTACATACCTGGACCCGGGAGGGAGAGAGGATGGGTCCTTGTTCCTGGTTTTTGTTTGAACATAAACAAACGGTGGATCTTCTCTGAAGAACAATAAGCAGCCTGTGTGATCAAGCCGTTGGAACCGTCTCCCTCTGGCTTCCCTACAACATCCAGTAACTATCGTCTTTCAACCACTGTGTTGTGTGGAGCAGTTCACAGGAACATGGCGGCCACAAATAAACGCAGCCATATAGCCCTTTGGTCTTTGGAATAAGACCTTTTGTAAAGCACTTCACTTGGTTATTTTGTCCTCAAACTGTACTCTCTGATTCTAAACATTCCCTGATTCTAAAGACGATAGTGTTGTGTTATTTTACGTTTGTGACGAGAGAACACACACGCTAAATGCTCTCTGTGGCAAAATCAGAACAACAAAGTCATATTGCCAAACACATTTCTTTGGTGTAGGACAGACAAGAAAGGCAAAGAGAGAGAAACGGATGGACAGACAGACATAGACACAGACACAGACAGACAAACTGATGGTAAGACGGAAAGACGGAAAGATGGGAAGGGGAGGAAACTTAGTGAAGGGGCCGGACCTTAGTGAAGGGACCTTAGTCAAGAAACCTTAGTGAAGGACCCAACCTTAGTTAAGGGCCCTTAACCCTCACTACAGGTCTGTCCATCCCACAGGGTTGACTCCATGTGTTCCTCACAGCTCTGTGATGTTTAAATTGTAAGTAGTTGGGAGTCTAAATGTAGGCGGAGATGTTGTGCAGATGTCGCCCCCCTCTTATGTGGTGGATGAAAGCCCAGGCCTCTCTGGTTAGGAGCTGCATAGCTCTGGGGCCACAGCCCAGTCTAGCTGGGTGGCCTTGTTAGGCTCCTCTCCCTCGCTTCTATGCATTTCTACACTGGTAAACAACAGTTTAGCCTATAGTATGTTACATCTCTCAGAGTACCCTACACATAATACTTAAATAAAAACAAGTAGAGAGCCAGACTTCTGCCATTTGGAAATATGGACTGACACAAAGTTGTGAAATAGATGTCATCATAGTAGTCTTATCTGTCTTATCGTGCCATCATTGTAGTCATAGCATTGTCTTCAAGAAAACAATATTAGTCAGGTATATACGGGTCGCCACGTTGTTAACACATGCAGGCTGTATGATAGATCTGATCTGCAGAAGTGTTTACAGCTGAGGAAAGAAGATGTGACATCGAAAACGCCCCCCCCCCCCTCATACAAATTGAAACACATAAGCACATTCTTGACCTTTTTCTACAGCGGTGGCGACAGCTTCATGCCGCTGTTGTAACTGACAAAAAAAACGGCACGCATATTTCTGTAGCCCACATCCTGTTATGTTTGTGTTGTGGGGAAACGGCTTGTTCTCCATCGCCTGACTCACAGGTGGGAGACAGCGCCGCTGGGTTCCTGAGCTCCAACCTGTCCGACCTGTGCTGAGCCTCCTTGTTTGAACTTGTTGATGAGCGATAAGCCGCTCTTTGTGCATTCAGAGCTCATTCACGAGCCGATTCACATGTTAAAGTGTGCGACGTGCCGTCCACGAGCTAACCGCCGTGGAATAGATTCCCATGGCTAGCCTCTGATTCATCAACACCTTCCATTTCATGTAGATTCCAAAATAAAATATAATAACAACAATAACAACAGTGATTAAAAGAGCACGACTAATAAATAACCACCACACATGTCATTGGTGGAAATAAACAATACAAAGAAAAAAATGAAACACGATAAAGAAAAGTCGACATGGATAGAAAAAGACAGATCAGATGGTGCAGTAGGGTGAGACATCTGCTAGACGTTGTTAGAAGCAGATCTTTCCAGTCCAGGGGAGGGGAAGCTTTGTCTGGGAGGGCGTCTGCGATGTGTGAAGCTCAAGCCCAGCTAATTTCTCAAGTCGTCATTGGGTTACCATGGTATGTCATTGAGGCATTTTTTTGGATCATGTAAATGGAAGTAATTTGAAAGCAATTGGGAAAACAGCCTCAGACGTCGGTTTAATTCCACACATGGCCCTCAACAACAAATGGAAGCGGGGCAAAGGCTGCGAGATGGAAATTGATTTTCCAAAGGATTGATATGCACTTTGGATTCCGCTGTGTTGTGCGGCAGGAAAGGAGGCGCTTTAATCACGCGTCCCGCGACCCCACAGTCTCAGCGCGACTTGGTTAGGGGTTTTCTCCAAACGCAACAAGGCCTGTAATAAATCCAGCCATCCTCGCAGACTGCCAGCAGCTGGAGGCCGTCGGGGTTGGGGGGGGGGGGCACCCCAAGCTAAATGTTATTCCAGCTTGTTAGTGTTTGATGTCACAGCAAGCAGGGCTGCAGAGGCCTGCTGCCTGTGGTTTATGGTTTGTGGGGTTGCTCAAGATATGAAGTCTCACTTTCCGACTCAGGATGTCTCACCGCCATTGAAGCCACAACTGTAGCAGTGAGATAACGCCAGCTTGTGGAGCCGGGAAGACTTCAGAGGAGGACATGTGGTCTTGCCTCAGTGAGTGACAACACAGCTATATGTGTGTGCGTGGGTGGGGGATGACTGTGTATGTGTCTATGCGTGTGTGGTTACGTGTGTGTGTGTGTGTGTGCGGGTGTGTGTGTGTGTGTGTGCGGGTGTGTGTGTGTGTGTGTGTGTGCATGCATGGATGCAGGCGTGTGTGTGTGTGCATAAACTAGTCTATTTCCACATCCGCCTACAGATACAGTGTTTTTCTGCAACCATTTGCAGTATCTATATGACTTCCTCTTCTCTAGGCCCCCAAACTGTAGTTTAATCTTAAACACACGTGCGTGCACCACTCGATGATCTTTATTTAATGTGCCATCTTTTTGATTGATACATTGTATGCATTACTTTTACTAGCACATGGCATCATAGTAGTCTTAGTGGTCTTATTGTTGTCGCCTAGCATTGTCTTCCAGAAAACAATATGAGTCACGTTAATGCGGGTCCCCATGTTGTTAACACATGCAGGGTGTATGATAGATCTGATATGCAGTTCACAGCTGAGAAAAGCAGATGTGACATCGAAACCTAATTTAATCTTAAAAACACATACACCACTCATGACTGGTTTTATTTTTACCATGCTGCACATGATAGAAGGCATGATCAGCGGTTTATAGTGGGCTGGACATGCATACAAACCACCACAAACCTACAGAGATATACAGTACCTAACCAAATTATTCCTAATACATAGTGTAAATAAAACATTTGAAGACCAGAGCTCTTTCCATAGCAGCATGTGGCTAAGCAAGCAGAAGCATGTGGCCTCCAGGGCACTACCTCTTTAAAATGTATTAACTCCACACACACACCTCATTGGATGATGTCACAGGGGTTACGGACCCTCATAACGCGTCCCAGACATGAAGGATGAGATGGATGCAGATCTGACCAAATGGAAACCAATAGAGTCTAGGTGCATGGCAGCTGCGATCGTTCTTTGTTTAATCACCTACAATTATGAAAGATTCATATTTTACGACGGTAGTCTCATAACCCATCCGTCAGATTATTAATCACTGAAAAAGTAGAAGTGTAAAAAATAGTAGTGCATGTTTCATCACACAATAATGTCAATAAGCCATTAGGAACAACGTGCGTAGGAGGAGGAGAGGGAGGCAGGGGTCGGGATGGGAAAACATCTCACATTACTACAGGACCATGAATTAACCATCAGCGTTTAACTGGAGGAAATACAGATGCTAATTGGATATGCTTGGTTGCTTTTATTACACCGTGAAGGTAGGATCACAGTGAAAGGGCAAGAGGGCACCCTGACGCACCGTCTGACTCGCTAAAAGTTGTCTCTCCCCACAGACAAGTGCACACACACACAAACACGCACACACACGACACACACACACACATACACACAAACACACGCATACACTGACACAAACCCACACACACATGCACACTTGCGTGCGCGTGCCCACACTCACCCAGCGACCTGAGGGTCAGCAGCTTTGGCTGCAGCCCCCCGGGGGGGGGGGGGGGGCGGTGGGCGGACAGGCTATTGATCAGCCAGACTATTATCAGAGCCGAGGCTGTTTATCATGCTGTCTCCCCACAGCAGGGAGCCTCCGTCTCTAATGGACTATAGCAGTGCTCTCCACCCCCACAACCTGTCCTTGTCACCCTGCCCCGCCCCTCCCCTCCCTCACCCTCCTCCCTCTTGCACACGAACACACATTCACACACACACACACACACACACACACCTTAAGCACCATCGATCCCTGCGTCACCTGTCCTTGTCCCGCCCGTGCCCCGGTCCCTGGGGGGCGGAGGGAGGGAGGGAGGCCGCCTCCCCTTCTGTCAGGGCTGAAACATTCCCTTCATTGGCGACGCCCCATAAATACATCCCCCAACCGTGGCCCCACCCCCTGGCCTCTTTGCAGCCCGAGTGGAGCAGGGGAACTAGCCTGTGGGGAGCCCAGTGAAAAAGGGATGTTGTGCACAGAGCATTATCGGCAGGCCGGCGCTTTAATGAGGAAGTCAGCGGCCTCCCACGCATATCTTCATGTAGCCAACGCACGAGGAAGTACACTTGATCGTTTGGCTGACAAATCAACGGCACATTTCCCAATTCATGGTGCTTGACCTACATCCAACAACCCCCTCCCCTCCCCAGCCCCCCATAGTAAATCAATCGCTGGAGAAAACACAGCCCGACATCCACTCTGGGGGCAGTGTTCAATATCTGCTGTGTGCTGTGCTGCACCGCATCACTGCTACACCGTCCTATTATAGGAGGAAACAGTGACTCTCAGCCCCCACAGCCCGTAAACAAGCCAGAGGGGGGGGGGATAGGAGGGGGGTGTTGGGTTGGGCGGTGGTTATTACGAGGTCGTGCCGAGCAGTTGTTTGTAGCTGCTGGCCAAAGGAAAACAAAGCAATGAGGATTTAATGATATCCAGCTTTGTGGCTATTGATAGCAGAGTCAATGGGCTGCACTGTGGGTGTCTCTCAGATACACAGCAGATTAGCAGCTCTGTGGCCAGATGAAAACGTCAGAGATCAATAGGACACAGGGGAGAATCAATAATCGTCCCACCACTCTGTGGCTTTCATTTCGCCGGATTGCTCCGGTCCTTTATGGGCCTCCGGGCCGTCGGGGGTGTGATATTAACGGCGTTCATAAAACATGCATCGCAGATCTGTCACAGGCGTCATATGTTAATGCACGCAGCTAATGAATATGAATGCTCTGTTCGCCAGCCAAGTCTCCCACTCTCATTACATTGCTTTACGCCTCACTGAGCTTGGAGAGGTTGTGTGAATAAAATGTAAATCACAACTTTATTGGGGTAAAATGCATGACTTTAATGCTAAACCATCACGCAGGAGGGAGCAAATACACTCTCTGCGGTAGACCAAATAGCCGTCGACTTAAAAGCCAGTGTGTGTGTCAACATCAACACCACCACCAACACCACCAGCACCATATGCACTGCCGTCCTACATTTTATAATTCAGCATCACCTGCCCCATCATAGCCCAAAGATCCGAGATTAATTGGCGTTATAGTGCAAAGTGAGTAAGAGAATTGGACAGTAATTACATTAACCTTCTGGATCACACCTTGTCTTTTAGCGAGACGTGTCTCCGCAAAGAAGATGGCTATTGCATAGATGATTACTCTTATCCTTGACAGTGTCTGCCTTCCAAATTGATCCAATTAGCCATTTGGGGCTAATTTAATTACTGCGAGCTGCTACTGCCTCTCCATCTCTCTCGCTGTCCTTGCCAGCATGGTAATCATAATTGTGGGAGTACTGAAACATATTATCTTGAGGACATGCATGAGTAAAAAAAAAATATTTAAACAAGCAAACGTTAATCTGATACGGGGAAACATCCAGACCAACAACACAATGTGCCCCCAGCGCTGCAGAACAACAGCACATGTTCCCGCCGACCCCAGGCTGCCACTCGGCCTTCGTACGCTCCATCGCATCCCAACCGACGAGCAAGAATGAAGAAGAACCAGGCTAGAAGCAGGATGGCGGCAGCAGAGGAGTCTGGTGTTATTAAAGTTATCAGCCTCCACAGTACCTCAGCAAATCAGCGTCTGTGGAATATCAATCATATAAAGACCATGTTCCATATTGGAGCTTAATGAAGGAGAGAGGAAGTGTGGAGCACAGAACACAGCGCTGTGATTGGTATGCATAGGCCGGGCTCATGCCTGATATTAGGTGGAAGTGTCTTCATGCACAGCAGAGTAATTTCATCTGCAGGGTTCTGAGCCGGGAGCGGGGACCCTGGACACGTAGCAATCTCCCTGGCTCCAGGGACGATAGGAGTTGGGAAATTAGAAGGGCGTGGGGGTTGTACCTCCGTAATTGGCAGACCGAACATGATAAAAAATGACCCCTGGGCTTGACTTGTCTTTGCTGTAATTAAGATGAAATCCAACAATCGTTTAAACTCGCACATTGAGGTGTGCCAACGTAAGGCCAAGTGCCAATTGTTATTGGCTTCCGCTTAGCGGGTTATTTATCTTTCACAGTTTAACTGTGAAATAAGTAACTTTTCATTGTTTGCGTGACTTGGAATCACTGTTAGCATTTAGGAAAGGGTGATTCTAAATGGAAAATTGTATCTTTGCTAAAGTTTAAGTAATTTCATGTTTGTATGACTTTATTATACCTGTGTTAAAAAAAGAAAGCTCCATGCATTACAGAAGCAAAGAGGGAAGATTAAAATGACAAAGAGAAGCCCGCTTGCACCATCTGTTCTCCAGAGATACAACTTGTGTCACTGCTGTCATGTTAAATGAACAAAAGATGGGCCCGATGCTGACACCAAGCTCTACAGGAAACAATTAGCTGAACATGTTTGGCTGTCTCTTCCTTGTCGTCTGTCTCCGTCTTACATGTTTCTTTAGCTCTCCGTGCTCCGCTTTATACGGACCTGTTCCATGTAGGCCAAGTGTGGGAAATAACGAGTTCCCTGGTGTACTAATGAGACCGTCTATAGCCGGTGGGGTCCAGATTAAAGGGACGCTGTGTTTCCAGATCTGTCCGTCATAAAAGGGCCTTTCTTTAGGGTCCTTCTCCGCCGGTCACGAGAAAGCTCAGAAACACGGCTCTAATCAGGGAATTGTTGGAGGCGAGTTCTTTAATCTGTGATTTTAACACCAGATCTGTGTGACTCCCATGCCAGCGATGCAAAAAAAGAGAAGGAGGATTTACATTAAATATTCATTACCAGTAGTACTCTCTGAGGGTTTCCTAGCCAAGACTAGACCTGAACTGCATACAACTGATAGAAAACAAAACCGTAAACACTGCTTGATGCAGATTTATTTTGGTATAAAGTGCTGTATAATTCATGACGGGGAGAGAAAACAAACAACACGTTAAGCACCGTTGCACAACATCTTTAAACATTGGCCTAACAGTCAGTCAGGGTTCTCTCCAGAGACCCAGCCACACTCCCTCACCACGACGAAGGCTGGTTCCCCTCCCAGGTTTTATTCTTCTTGCAAGGCTGGTTACAGTCTTAAATGGTATAACAAATTAAAGAAGATAGCTAAACAACTGAAACAGTTGTTGAGTATAGGATACATTTTAATAAATATGCAAAAGAATATGTGTTGAAGGAGGGCGGGGGCATATTTTAACGTTTATTGTGGAGCATTAACGTTCATGTTGAAATGTTATTTATGGGCATGCATACATGTTGTGGTTAATAGAATGTTGTGTAGACAAATTACGACATATCAACAAAAGCAAAATGAGGAGGCCACCGAAGGCTTTGGTGGCGGTGCAAGCATGTATAATCCTTTTCAATATTTGATGGTATTTGGTAGAAAGAAAAAGCAACAAGTACATAATTATCTGTCTAATTAAGCTGCCAAAACACAAGCCCAGTGTTGGAGCACCTCTGAAACAGCGAGTGCACCATTCATTAGTGTGCGCAGTAAGCTTATTAATCATCTAACAGCCAATTAGCACACGGTTACCGTTTGCAGTGGGTGTGTAAATAAATTATTGGGTTAATTTCTTCCTCTGATAATAAAGGGAACATTATGAAAATTAGCCTGGTGACTATGTAAATGATCTATGTCGTTAATTGCACAGCGGCTATAGATGTTTGCCATGAGCTGGTGATGCAACAGATATTTCCCAGGCTGTTAGGGAAATTAATCGTGCTGCTGCCTGTTCCCCGGAGGACTCCGTTGGCTACAATAAGGACATTTACCCCGCCCTCTGGCTCCCTGATAATGACAATGTCGCAGCTTTGCAAGGGGCCAGCACGGGGGTAAGGGGGGCGCTGGGTGGGGGGACGAGGCTGGGTGGAGGGACGAGGCTAGCAGGTTGGGGGGGCCAGAGGCTGGGTCGGGGGGTGAGGCTAGCAGGGTGGAGGGGTGAGGCTGGGTGGGGGTGTGAGGCTGGGTGGGGGTGTGAGGCTAGCTGGGTGGGGGGCGGGGGTGAGGCTAGCGCTGGGTGGGTGTTGGGGTGAGCCTGGTTGGGGGGGTGAGGCTTGGTGGGGGGGGGCGTGAGGCTAGCGCTGGGTTGGGGGGGGGGTGATTGGGCTGGCAATCAGCTCAGAGGAAATCAGCACGGACACCCATAATATCCCCCCGCACGCACGCACATACGCACTGAGATGTACACGGACACACATTAGCGTGTACAGGCCTATGCATCCATCTACATGCACGCATGCACACACACTCTGCTTCAACAACTTACCAAGCTCCTATATCGCCACTCACCATAGTAATTCATAATACTTGATTTCTAATAGGGCCTGGAAACAAACAAAGGATCTTTCACACATGCAGTTGTTTTGTTGTCGTTCTTGTACTTCGATTGAGTGAATAATTATTTGAAAACCATCGATATGCTAAATGCAATCACAGAACATCAAAATAATGTCCTCCACTCTGGGGCTGACCAGCTAGCCGTGGTATGCTAGTATGTTGCTGGCGCTAAGCGAGGGTTGGCCGGGCTGTTTCCTCCGTGCCTCAGTGCCGTTCCTCCCAACGCCTTGTGATGAATGCGGCTAGCTAGTCTTAATCATGCGTGTGACAGAGGAGGAAATAGAGGCCAGTGCAGAGACAAGCAGAATGGAGCATTTACTATTGGAGGCTTCCATAAAACAGCCCCGCTTGCAATACTAGCGCCATACTGCTGACAACGTTGGCAACCTAGCGCGCGGCCCAGACACTGCGATGACCTCGCTCTAACGCACAGCGCCCCGCCGGCGTCCGCCCGATCCATCCCAGCTGCGATCCGTCCTGACCCAATCAGACGGGTCCGTCAACGCTGTTTACCATGGTGGCCTTTGTTATCGGGGCCATGTTTTGACACTGATAATTATGCTATAAAGAGATAAGCCCTAAAGGATGTGATGGAGAGACCAAAGTGAACTTTGAGGGTAAAATTAGAATGTGCGTGGATGTTTGTCGCGAGCCTCTTCAGTGATAGTCCTGCATGCAAGGAACTTTATTTAGCAGCCTTTATACTGTCATTGCAGCTGCTTCCTGCCACCTTTTTGGAGCTGACCAATTATTGCTGGGGTAATACCAGGCCTCCCCCCCAGCCCAGTCATCTGACGCTGGAACAATTGCTTAATATAGAGGCAGGCTCAAAGGAGTACTTACCAGGGCCCGGGCCTGGCCAATCAATAACACCAGGCAGCACGCTAGATTATTTCAAACAAGAAAACAGTGGGAGACGAAACAGAGAGGGCGAGAGAGACGGCGAGAGAGAGGGCGAGAGAGGACGAAAGAGGGTGAGAGGACCAGGGTCAATACTAGTGCCGGGGGATTGGGGGTACACGCCTTGTGTGTGTGTCTTGCTCTGACGTGCCGCTGTTGTCTGAAACAGATACGAGCACCGCTCCCTGGAAAGAGGTTCCTGGGGACGGGGCCTGTTGCTGCTGGGGGCCTCGGGCGGCTATGAGAAGGGCCAGTAGGTTTAACCCCTGGGCAACTGGCACAACGGCCCAGGTCAGGAGCGGGGGGCTGGGAGGCCCTAGAGCCAGGCTTTTGGCACCAGCCCAGCGGGGGCCCTTTATGCTGAGGGGGCAGAGTAGACGCTCCAGGGTCAGGAGAATGCTTGTAATTCTTTTCTGATTATATTTCTTGACGAGCTGTCCATCAAAGCATATGATATATTTTTTCTGATTAACCCAGATAACAATGGATTTCACAGCCCCATAATACAAATGTAAGGGGTCTGCTAGCATAACAATGAGCACACAGGAACGCCCAGCGGGGCCAAAATAAAGTGTTTCTCTGGTAAGTGAAACTCTCCCCTCTCCAGGGCCCGACGGCGTCGGAGGCCGGTGAAACCCAGCGCCCGGGGAGAGAGCGCCTGGACAGCGGGCGCTATTGATCTGTCTGCAATCACCCTACAACAGTTTGGAGCGTCAGGAAATACTCAACCCTGCTTAAGTGCTCGCCTTTAAGGACAACATAAAACCTTTCCTTGGGTAGAGTAACAGGCCATGTGCATCTGCTTCCACTTTTGAGAGCTGTGCTCAGTGTTTTTCTTTCTTGTGGGGGGGGGGGGGGGGGGGGGGCTATTTCCACCTCTTTCCTTTGCTGAATAGCACCTGATGCTGTGTAATGTCTGTTGCATTTTTTTTCTTCCTGCAACATGACCAGCTGTAGTCTAGACCACACTGGAGTGTGCAGAGGTGGAGGGGAGTGGAGGAAAGGAGGGAAGGAGGGAGGAGAGGGAGGGGATTGGAGGGATGACGAGGAGAAGAGGGAGGGGAGTAGAGGGGTGAGGACAGGAGTGGAGGGAGGTAAGGGGAGGGGAGGGGAGGGGACGTTGACCGGGGGTGGCAATAGGGGGAGGGGGGCTGCTGGCGAAACAAAGGAGAAATGAAAAGATATATCCATGGAATCCCACAGCCCAAATTTTCAAAACGGAAAAATGGGAGTGCTGGCTGGATTAACCATGCAGTGTGATTTCTGGCGAGGTTTCTGGCCTGGAACCAGCCCTGCACTTGATGGACTCTGACAAACTAAAGGAGCAAAGGAGAGGCTTGTGCGGAAATAGAGAAATGTGTGTTGTTTTGTTGGCTAGGTATGGCTGCTTTCATCTTGCTGAGCGTGAGCGAGGCATGCCCGGCAGGGAGGAGCATCACAGCCAGGCAGAGGAGGATGTGTTCAAAGCACTACTGTCCCCACACTGTACTCTATTCATAATGTCAACGCATAAGAACAATCATGCAAATACCATAATAACCGTTATTTTCATCCATAGCGCTGGCTTCATGGGGAACATGCAAATGCTAATACGCTGTGGTACACCGGTGCTCACACACTCATCGTACCCGACGCACAATTTAAACAAAAACCAAACAAACAAAGCAGTGAGGCGGGAGAATCAGCCGACTGGCAGGTGGACCAATCGGCTCCGGCGTGGCAGCTATCAAACGGCACGCCATGACTTCCCTGCGCTTGGAACGGGCTACCTGCATAGAGCCCTCCAGTTGCCATGGTAATAGAATGTGGCATAAGAAGTGATGAGCCAAACCGCACACACATCAGAGAGCCGCACTAAAGCGGAGCCGCGTCAGACGGAGAGTGGAGGTGATTTATGAAGCCCGTGTTCTGAAGCCGTCTGGGCTATAACAAGCCTGTATCAAATGCAGCGGGGTGCATACATTACAGTGCACCTCCTCCTCCTCCTCCTCCTCCTCCTCCTCCTCCTCCTCTTCATTACTGCCTTCTCATTATCTACCACCATTATCCCGTGTAAAATGACAACGTAAAAAAATGGTGTGTACTGAACATCGTGGACGATGCATTATTTACAACACATTGTATATTCGGGGGCGTAAGCCAGACGTAATTTGCTTAAAAATAATTGACTTCTCCCATGTTAAGCTCTCAGGAGACCTTTTCACTTTATTCATGAGAGGCCTTTGCAGCATGCACAGCAAATTAGCCTTTCAGAATTGTCTTGTCAGGCCCGCCATAACGCGACGTATTGAGCCTCTCTTCCTCGGGGCCTGTCCTTCAGTAATAACCTTCAACTAACCTTTACACCGCGGTGAATAATTCCAGTCCGATTTTCATATCAATGGAGGAGTCAAGCTGGGCAATTATCTTTTATCCATATATTTGCCCGTCTGTGGAGAGCATAATAAACATTTTTGTCCTTGTTAGGTGTCGAGCAGCAAGCTAAAAAGGCGCAGTGAGACGTAGGTGATGCTATCTGGAGACATTAATGCAGAGATGAATTATTCAGTAATGACTACCAGATCCATCCGAGAGAGGGAAGGATGAAAAAAGAAAGCTAACATCTGCACGGTGTTGTGGGGGGGAGGGGGGGGCACCACCGGCAGAACACCTCTGAAGATAAACATGACAAATTGGCAGATCATCTGTTCAATTAGGACAGCAGGTGCGCGGGTGACGCGGCAGAGCCACCAGGATGACACAGATACCAGCCAAACCAGGGGCATGATGGGAAATGGCTTGTTTGTGTGACAGTGATCTAGAGCGCCGCAGCGGCAGGAGGATATCCCAGGGAGCAGAGAAAAAACACAACCAAACAAAGGGATATTCCCCTCGGTGCTAATTAAAATTCAACTGCAGACGGCACCCATGGCCCTCCCCCTGGCCTCCTCCCATCCCTCCCTCTCGTCTCTGCCACAGCCTGACTGGACTTTTCAGGATCCTCCCCTATTAATCCATACACTGAGCTAGTGATTGGACAGGGGGCGCATTGGAGCAGGAAAACGTGAGATATGGGAAAATATCACAAATTTCAAACAGGCAAGCGTGCGTGGGGAGAGAGAGAGAGAGAGAATAAGGAATAAGTGGTGAACAGGGAATGTGTGTGTGTGTGTGTGTGTGTGTGTCTGTGTGTGTGTGTGTGTGTGTGTGTGTGTGTGTGTGTGTGTGTGAGAGAGAGAGAGCGATGGTGGTGGGAGGAGGTGATTCATGGAGGCAAGGCGGCAGGCTGCTACACAGAGGGGAGGAGAGAGGAGGAGAGAGGAGCTGAGGGGGAGAGGGAGAGAAGGAGAGGGGGTAGGGGGAGAGAGGAGGATAGAGGCGGTACGGGGTTCGAACAAGAAACATGTTTTGAAATATTAATCTGTGATTCTGGCCGTGGGCTGGCCGTGCACCGAGATGGAAAAAAAGAAAAGCAGCAAAAAAAAACAAGCGGGTAACCTTTGAAGAGGGGGAATGTTCCCCGCACTCGCACGGCGCCGCAGCCACGAGCAGCGGCGGCCATGTTTGGTGGGGGGGGGGGGCACAGAACTGGGGCAGGTGCACCGTGTTTCCCCTCACACCAGAGAGTCCTCGTCTCCACTTCACCCCGGACGGCTTATTGGTGCAGGCGCTTATTTAGAGTGCTCCCTTTTCCCAGCTTCCACACAAATGAGATGAGTGTGGTACAGTCTCTTAATCCCCAGTGCCTTGTAAAGCCTTTGAAAGGAATACTTAATGCGGCATAAACTATCGTTCACAGTCTTAAAGCCTTGTCTCTCCCTCGGTCTGTCTCCCTCCCTGCGTCGGGGATAGACAGCGTTCTGTGTGTGGCAGCTTCCAGTGGTGTCAGCACATAGAGCTGTATTAGTAGAGTACAACAAACAGGATGTACACAATCCTGCTGGACCCTAATGACCCGGCTCTCCCATGGTGAGGGACTAATGTAGTCAACTCTTTGTTGTGGCTGCGTCTGTAATGCTATTATGAGCATTACCTATAGCTTCATAGAGCTGCTCGCTTGAGCGGCTATAGAGGGAAACAAATGCATACACGTACATATGTCAACGGACCTAAACCACCTCAGAACGAGACGTGTTATGATACATGATCTACCAACAGATACATTATAGTTCCTGAGCCCGCATATGCGTTCAGCCTCAACGGAAGCGACGTGTGTAAAACTAAAATACCAAAGTGTTTACAGCGCCTGTCATTGGAGGAGAGGCGAAGGCTCATTACACACGGGCGGGAAAAAACTCATTTAGGTTGGATGAGTTAATATGCAGTACTCAGATTTACCACAGCAAACACATCTGCTCTAAGGACGATGTAGTGTTATCACACAAGAAAGAACACTTTGAACACACACTGAAAAATCACATCGGGAAATAGTCATCATCATTAAAGCTTTTCCCGGGCTAAGTATCACAGAAGAATTACGCCGCGCGCTTCAAACGACGGCCCTGATGAGATGTTTCGAGATGGCGTCTTTTCTCCTATTTTCTTTCATTGGGAAGCGCCCTGCTGGGCAACTTGAAATTACACAAGCCTCCTTTAATAATAATGTGGAGGCTTTCTCTCTCTAACTATGCAAAGAAGCCCGCCATTAGCATAACTTGTCCTTTGCGTCACTACAAACAGGATCCAACCCGCGGGCGCCACAGAAGCCTTCTCATCCTCGCTCTGTTGTTTTAATATTTTTATCTTATTTCTTCTTTCACCCTTCCTTCCTCTTGTACGTTAATGAAGATGTGTGGGGATGAAGATAACCCTACATTAGTGATGGATGTAAATGGTTAACTTTTAAATGTTGAATTGCCGTTGTCAGGTTGCAGGTGAAGAGGGGGTTGGCGGGTTGTAGGGTAGAGTTTGTTTGTTATGCTGCCCCCTGCAGGCCCTGTTTGATACACACCGTGCGCCTCAAAGGAGAGATAAATGCCATCATCCCCTCCACACAGCCTGCGGCAAACAGTTAAATGTATGTTAAAGATAGATCAAATAGACTATCACACACACACACACACACACACACACACACACGCACACACACACACGCACACACACACACACACACACACACACACACACACACACACACACACACACACACACACAACACACACACACTGCATACAGAGAAAACACATCATTAAAATATTCTAGCCAAAAACCACCATGCATGTCCTTAAAGGCTTTACCTGAACACATACAGGGTCATGAACATCAGAGAGCAACACTGAACCCAAAAGAGCAGCACGAGAATATGTGATTTGGTATGAATCAGAGACAGTGTCTTCCTGAGGGACGCCGCAGCAGAGACAGGAGCAGAGCGGTTAGTGTCCTATAGGGTCTACTGGATCACCCTTCTCCTACACACTTCTGCCCTAGTACATACATCTGTACAGAGAGCCAGCCCCGCCTATGAGAAAACCAAAATGAGCTCCGTCACAGCCAACACAAGTTCAGCATTAAGCTCACATCTGTGATGCATAATAATGTTACATCTCCGAAGACAACCGACAACACATTAAGAGCAAAGGCCATTCAAACCTCTCTCTATCGCTCTCTCTCTATTCAAACCTATCTCTCTCGCTCTCTCTCTCTATTCAAACCTCTCTCTCTGTCTGGGAGAACACCTTTCCCAAGAGGCATAGGAAAGACACTCTTCAGACCCTAGGGCCCAGTTGGTGGTGGTGCCAGTGACGACGGCACGTCTAAGGGCCCCGACCTGATGCCAGTGTGGCTGTTGCTGCTTGAATGGGTCCCCTCGTTGTGCTGACGAGCGGTGTTCTCCCGAGGGTCCTCAACACCCTACAACCAGAGCAAAGAGAAGTCACAGCTCCAGAGTGTGAAGTGGATACAAGCAGGCACATGACGCGCTGATACCCAATCGCAGCCCCACATTGTGACACATCAGCAACTCCAAATGGCCTGTAACGACTCGAGTGTCAACGGCCCACACACACACACACACACACACACACACACACACACACACACACACACACACACACACACACACACACACACACACACAAA
>NC_136942.1:21015327-21045327 GCF_949987615.1 Pollachius pollachius | reverse complement strand
AATGCCCGAGCTTGTCTTGTTTTTCCCCCCCTTCCACTACGGCGGTGGTTGCGGCGCAGTCGTCAGCCGCTAAACAAGGTGCCTCTCCTCGAAACAAGTGTCTCTAAAAGCAGCAGGGCCTGATGAGTCCTCGAGCGGGCTCCCAGAGCACTGATTACTGACGTTTACCCTCTTTAATACGTGTAATTCCCATTTTCTCTGATTCACGACTAAGAGCTCTCGGGGGGGAGCACTCTCAGTGGCAGCTTGCCAAAGCCTCCGCGCCTCCAAGTCACTTCCTCCTCCGTGGCAGTGAGACGCTGGCGCTGCTCGCACAGGTTGTCTGACTCCGCTATTATTATAATTGCAGCTGCCGACACGGCTGACAGCCTGATTATACAATGTCTTGTGTTGTTAGCTTCCTGCGCCGCCGCGGGACACCTTCCAGGTCACCGCTACCCGCGCCCCCGAGCCGCGGTCCACTGTTCGTGCACCATAAACATTGGCTAATGCTTTTCCAATTGGGTGCTCATCGTTGTCGGTGATCTCACTTAACTCACCAACACTTAGCTGATCTCACTGACCACCGCTGGGTGTATTAAAAGTGCTGCTAGTCGTTTTGTTGGGATGACATTCCCATCATCCAATTTGTTTGAGCGTCATGAGGTATTTTTTGGCAGGACTGCGATTTGTAATGCAAAGTTAGATCAGCTCCACAGCATGCACCAACGTACAACCCAAGAAAAGCACAGTTGAAGTACCGTTCAGTAATAGGAAAAGCCTGTGCTAGTTCTACTAGCCGGAGCCGGACAATTAGCATCAGCTTGGCTTCCCCCCCCCCCCCCCCCGCCGTCGCGGCAGCACCATGCGGTCGAGGCGCGCAGGGCGCTTTGGATCTTGTTAACACAGCACTCCCATTGCTAGCGTGCTCGCTGTGCGCTGCGGGCCGCTCTACAGACGGCCACTGTTGGAGAACGGCAACATGATGACAGACCCACCAAGAATGCTGCCTCCACCGCCGCCATATGTAACGCAGCACCCACGGTTCCCTTATTAAGGAGGGAAATAATTTCTCCTAAAGTGGCTGCCGGCGCTGACAGCTCAGATTAATGCTCCTCTGTAAAACAGCCAGAATAACAACTGCTCCTGCACGCATCATGAAAACCAGCGCATTCCCTCTGAGGGAAGCCTGCCAGCACTTACAAATTCATGCATATTTGGGTCTGTGGACATCTGCCAGCGCAAATAATTTATGCTCCTCTCTCTGGGGTCGGGGGGGAGCAGTGAATCCCCGTTCGTCTTAAAAGTTTGTTCCAAGTTCCACGGTGAGTTTATGTGCCTGGTCCACTCCTCAGCCTCCCCCCTACCCCCACCCCTCCCCCCAAGCCTCCCCCTTTGGTGTGAAGTGGTACGGGCGCACGCTCCAGCGGCAGCCTGGGCTGGAGGGGGGGGAGGATCCCCCGGCATGTGGGAAAGTCCCAGGCACCACTTCAGACTTTCAAGGGCCCAACTGTTTCCCGTCCTTCCACGGGGCCCCGGGGCCGGGGGCCGGAGCGACCTGTCAAGGCCGTTTTCTTAATATCCTCGGCGGGCCGGCAGTCAGCGAGCCGTGGCCTGGGTGGGATCTCTCAGCAGCAGCCCACAGAGCGGTGGGGAGCAGCCCGGGTCGGGGGCCGTGCGGAGGTCTGACTCTGTACCGGAGCCGGGGGAACAGCTTATTAGCCCCCTGGAGGAGGAGGTGGATCAGAAAGACAAACACAAGCGGGTCCTCCGACATCAAACTCCTTCCTGGGGTGGCTTTGTGACAACGCAGAGTTATCGGGTGATTTAAATGCCGGAGAGACGCGTCGATATGGAAGCGAGTGCGTCAACAGATGGTGTGTTAATCATTAAAGGCTTGTTTGAGTGGAGGCTCACACGAGGGCCCTGATTTGTTTCCACAGTGCTGTGCTTGCTAATGACACGGTTACCACGACCAAGCTATCATTGGGGTTTAAATCACGGTGAGACACTTCAGTTTGCTTTGGCGGAGAGACGTCCACAGCGCTTTGGGGGCAGGAGGCTAGCTCACAATCACATGTGTCGTCCAAAGACATCCATGTGTGTCAACCACAGAGATCCATACAAATGGAAAATAGCGCTGAATTCAGCACACCTGGAAGGCTACATACATCTAGAAAGCTACATTCATCCAAAATATTGGCTGTATCAAAGAAAAATAGCATAACTTTATTAGGCTATTGTAGGCCTACGTCCAATAAAATCATTGGAAACACGTGAAAAGAATATTCAAAGGTATGTGTCATACCTTTCAAGAAGAAATGCTAGTACTTCTTCATGCTGCTTTATGAGTATTAGGCCGACATCTAACTAACCCATTGTTTTTTAATGTCAAGAAATCCCAAATATGTGCATTGCAATGGGATAGACATTATGTAGACTTTGTTGGAGCGAGAGGTGTCTGAGCGCCAGTTGTGACACCAGATCCAGTTTGAGGAGTGTACAGGTGTTGACGAACAGCTGGGGGTGGGAGCAATCTTCTCATGTCC
Organism: Pollachius pollachius; assembly: GCF_949987615.1. Classification (NCBI taxonomy): domain Eukaryota; kingdom Metazoa; phylum Chordata; class Actinopteri; order Gadiformes; family Gadidae; genus Pollachius; species Pollachius pollachius. Next base: position 21,042,799 of record NC_136942.1, on the reverse strand, counting down.
ATTTTGGAGAGTTAGTGATAGTTAGCTTATGTGCAGCCTTTATGCAGGCTTAACCAAATTGAATACGTATGAACTGTTTACTATTTGTAAATTATGTCATAATTACCAACTACAATACTAGTCCAACTCCAATGCCAGTCCACGCTACTGAGTATCAGGCCTCTGGCATCCTGCAGAGGGTCAGTCCAGCCCGACGGGGGGTCAGGGGCAGCAGGCCAACCTTGGGCCTCCCCACAAGGGAGCCGCTGTCAACAAGCACCAACAAGGACACCTTGCCTTGCCTTGCATTGTTCAAACTAAGATGTTATCACCACATTAACATAAATAGGTGTATACATCTCATTCATTTATATTTATTTTAATGAAAAATTATAATTTTTCGTTTTACTGCAAACCAATTGGGATAAAGTGAAGAACACTATTTACTTTAACGGTGACCTCGTTCCCGTGCGTTCTCATCTCACGCACACGTCCAGCTCGAATAATACAAAAACCTTCAGACAAGCCTGCTGTCTGCTGGGTAAAATGAGTACTGCAGTTCATGACCACGTTATTTAACACGTAGTCATGGTACAAAAAAGTTATAAAGGAGGAGATGGATTTTTATGTTATTTGGATTTTTATTAAAATGTATTGATATTATTATTACATTATTAAATTAGGATATATTGTTTTTAATTTTACTGAATTTTTTGAATGATAGATATTTTTAAGCTCATAGCTCAGCTCCTGAGCAAAGACAGATAAAGGCTCTTAAATTACACCTTTAGTCTCCATGGAAATAATCTTTGCCACGAATTCTCCCAAACATAGATAAATAGATACAGACAGAACAAAAGTGCTGGTAATAAAGGAAGTACTCTGGTGTGTGGATCAAAGCCAGTGATATGCCACTGGAGAGAGCAGATGAAAGACAGGCAGATTAAGCTGTTTACCAAGGCTTTCACCTCTGTGTCTCTCCAGAGAGAGAGTGAGAGAGGGGCGAGTGAACCTCTCATTATACATTCATCTCTGCTAGTTCAATGGCCTTTGCAACCTCCGTCCTCCACATAAGAAGATAGTGTGTTTGTGTGTGTGTGTGTGTGTGTGTGTGTGTGTCTGTGTGTGTGTCTGTGTGTGTGTGCGGCTGTGTGTGTGTGTGTGTGTGTGTGTGTGTGTGTGTGTGTGTGTGTGCGCGTGTGTGTGTGTGTGTGTGTGTGTGTGTGTGCGTGCGTGTGTGTGTGTGTATGTGTGACATGGGCGTAGATCCCGGGGGACGTGGGGGAACCAGCATGTTCTCTCCAACTTCTGAAAAACCTGAATTTGCCCCCCCCCCATATACGTTATTTCTAAATGTATTTTTGACAATTCACACACAAACAAACCCTTTTTAAAGGTTTTTATAGGTGGATCCTGACCACTGAGCAGGATCAACCTATGGATCCTGCTCAGTGGTCTGAACCGTTGCACATGCGATTGGCAGGTTACACATCCTCACTTGTTTTCAGAGTGAATGGTGCATTTGTGAATGTGTGACTCTGTAAAATAGGTCAATGTGTATATTGACAGCCTATAAGGCATTCATGAAGATACATTTTAGCTGTTAAATGGCTGTGTGTCTGTTACAGCAGATCATGGGATATTTGTTGGTGAGGTTATTGATGTCTCCTCCAGAAAACACTCCATGTTTGTGGTCCCCCTCCAGGTTGAGACCACTGCTTTTAAAGCATTAATGCTTTAATGGACAGGCTCTCTTGGGCTCTCCACTCGATTAAGTAGAGGTCTCAGGTGAGGGTGTAGCTGGAGCTGTAATGGGATATTAATGCTACATTATATGTATATATTCACACATTATTATGTATCTCATCGTTTTCAAGGGGTTTGGACACACACTTTGATCTCACAAAATGAATTCCCTTCCAACAAGCTCAAATAATATTGGTTAACTGTTTCAGAAGCATAAGGGGGGAGATTATAGGAGTTATATCACACAACTGAATAACACAGGTGCTGCCGTGTATTGCTTCAGTTCTCGAATGCAAACATTGACACGGATGGAAACACGAGGTGGTGAGGTGCAGGTGTGGCTGCAGGCTCCATTACTCTACGGTCCTAAAACAATAATCCCACTCTCAAGGGTGTCTGGTGTCCTATGATGATAAGCAGCATTCAAGTATTTCAACAAGCACCGGGCCACATTTTCAACCGCCCACCATGTAAGATCCTACACACAGAAACCACGACTAGCCCACATTAGAAACAGATGTCCACAGCAGTCCATTCTCTTCATTTTATTTTGACTAGGCCTTCTCTGTGTTATTGGAAAGTATTTCACTAAGAATTACCAAATGTGGTCGCCTTTCAGGAAAACAAATGGCCACAGATGTAGTTTTCCATTTTACAGGCTGTTTATGCATTGCAAATTCCTCTTCCAGAAGACTGGCTTGTGTTCTTTCAAGTTTTAATGGCTCAGAGTGACCGCAGCCCTTTGTGGTCAATGGATTTTCCAATACTAATGACATCCAGTCACACTCTGCTCTCCAAGGCTCTGCGCCCAGTGTGTAATTAGCGGACCACTAACTCCTACTCTGGGGAAACATTCACAACCAAATTAAACCTTGACGGTTTTTCACCTCATAGATCCCAAAACAGATGGTTATGCTCTGGAGATATCGGACCGAAAAAACATCTGGTTTTCATCTGTCAAACTGATCATATTTGCCTTCCAGCCGGGAAGCCTTCTGGTGGAGCTGTGCTGGACTATAGGCTGATTCTAGACCGAGGAAAACGAGCACTCAGCGAGGACTGGAGGAAGACAGTTATATTGGCAGAACATCTAGAACCCAGGGTTTACTGGAGATCGTTCTGTCCTCATTATAGATAGACATATCATTATAACTGCTTGTGCATTGTCATTGACATTACTGAGAAATTCCACGAAAGAAACAGCCTTTATTGGAGGCAATAGGCTAGTAATATTCCTTAATGTATTTGTATTGCTGGTATTTGTAGTGCTAGACTGCATTAACCGGTGTGTGAAATCTTGCCATCTAGTGGCGTCAACACTACACTGCATTTCTTTGTATAATCTTGCCTGAAAATTAATGTAGAAATTATACACCTGAGTAGTTTCTGGCATCCATGTCGGTAATTTTCCTACAAAAAGACCAGGTTGGTTCTGGTCTGTTCTCTGAGCTCTTCTCGCTTTGTGACGTTCAACACTGCCTGATTGGTCTTGTGTTAGCAGTATGTCAGACTCTCCCAAACACGTGCCTTTCACTAATGGAGTCGCAGCCCAAACTTCGGTGGCACCAAGATGTTAAGGAAGTCTTGCTTACTTCAACAAATTTAAAACATGGGCCAATTTGGTTATCATATTGGTTGTAATGTGTGGAAGATGCAAATCACTCCCAAATGTAAATTGCCACTTCTGTAAAGCAGGATGTACTATGGGCCAAGAGAAGACATTAATTTGAATGTTTTAATGGTGGTGCATGTTTCCTGTCAGTCTATCTAGTGGGATTAACTGCAACATTGAGGTCAGGAAAAGCACGAAAGACAAAATGGGAAATGCAGGCATATGTTCCTGGTTATGTCCCTGGAAATAGGATCGCAGGAAATTCCTATTGGGAACAAACAGAATTGCCCAGGCCAAGACTAGGAACCGTTGACAGTGAAAGACAACCACAAATCACCAGCTCTGCCACTGCCATTTAGTCTTGTTGTCCCGACTCAGAGCAATTCATAATAAGGGAGAGGTATATAGGGACAAGGAGTATCCTATGAATGGATTTGTGCAGAAGAAAGGGCTTCGTTTGTGGTCGGGTTTCAATGGCCTATTGGGTTTCTTCCTTCCTAGCTGGATATCCTGTGCAGACCACCTGATTTCAATCAGTGGGCTATGAAATACCACCAGCAGTACCAGGAGTGTTACTCTCCAGCCCTCTCCAACCGAGCCCAGGGGGGAACAAAGACCAAGTCAGCACAGTAAATACACCGAGAACGGGGAGACGTCGGGAAACCCCAGAGGTGTCCCATAATCCCTGGGGCTCTGGGAACATCCAGCCGCTCCGCAACATAAATCTTCCGAGCCATTAAGCAAAAGGCTTTGAGGTTGAATACAGCCCCAGGAGAACTCCCTTTCTTTCCAAACGTACTTCTTAAACCAGCCTCTCTCCGTGTTGTAATGCACGCATTATAAAAATGACCCATTTATCGATAGCAATTTGGTCAGTGGTGAGACTTTCAAGGATTTAAAGCCATTTCCTGTATGCTAATTGCCTTTGATAACATGAGCAAATGTGCTCCAATTCAGGAAAGTACAATTGGAAACATAAAATGTACAACAAAAGAACTTTTATTATAAAACGACAACAGCAAACATGACAATTTTAGCAAACATTAGAAACAAGACCAAATGAAAAACAGACGAAACAAAGTGATTTTCTTTTCAAAAGATCTGGGTAAAAACCAGGAAATACAGGTGTCATAAAAACAACAAACAACAAAGGTACTCAAAAACATACCAATGTGGGAATAGCAATTCTGTGCAGCTTTCCAAATCACAGTTAATGATTTCTGTCTCACTGGATTGGCCTTAGATCTTGAAATGTTCTCCTTCTATTCCAATCACAACTCAATTTCCGAGACCAAATACAAATGGTCCCCCTCGAGTGAAATCCTCCATTCAGATAAAGTCCTCTGGTAACCCCCATGACACCATGACTCCACTGACCCTACACTGCCTTGCGGTGGTACTCGGGCGGGGCCACCTCGTAGTCGCTGGCGTTGAACAGCGAAGCCGAGTTCTTTACAAGGTACCTGGAATGGAGCGCAGGGAAAAGATTTAGCACATTTACATTGAGGGCATTAAGCAGATGCTTTTTCAAAGTGACTTACAATAAGTACATTTGTCAGAAGAAGGAGAAATTATATTTTGTCGCTTTTGGTACAGTAAGGATGTTCATAGAAACAAGAGGCAAGCACTTACAATTGCTAGGTTAACCCATTCCCCGTGTACAACAAAGAAAGCTAGGATAGGATGATACACAGCTAAGTACTCTATTTTAGTGCCAGGACGTACGACACACAATAAGGGCGTACATTAAGTGCCAGGACGTTGCATGCTAGTAACATGGAGAGTACGAGAGCATGGTTTGTGAACTAGGGCTTACTTGAGGAAGTCCTGAAGGTAGCTGAGCAGCAGAGCCAGGCTCTTCTCGTCTAGGGGTGTGTACGCCAGCATCGCTCCGATTCTCACTGTTCACAACCACAAGGAGAGATGTCAACACTTGATTTGGATAAACGTTTAGTGGCACCCAGTTAGGCATCCTACATTCATTTTACATTATTTTTTCAATATGGCTGCCACCTCCAAATGTGTCAAGAGGGAAGATGTGTTTGTTGGGGTCTCTGGATCATTTTGGCCTCCCTGTGTTTGAAAGTTGACAGAAAAAGTGAGGAGGTGTGTGCGTAGTGCGTACCGAAGAGTCTGAGTAGGTGGGGAGCCCCGTAGATCTGGGACATGGAGATATCGGGGTGGTTGGCCAGGATGTCTGCATACTGCGGCCGCTCAAATTTGTACAGCAGCTGCGTGCCCAGCATCACGTTGAAATACTCTCTGATACCAGCCACCACTTCGTTAACCGCAAATTCCCTGGGCAGAGGAAAGGCACATTATTCATCAGCATGCAGGAACTTCTACTTAGGTTTGCTCCATCTCCTAAACCTGATAGAGATCGGAATGTGTAACACATGCAGGATAGTGCTTTAAGAACAATGAGTGACCTAACCTAAAGATATAATGGTTTAACCATTACATGGTGTCTGAATACAAGATCACACCATTCCTAAAAGGAGGGAACTGAGAAATACATTTTTCAAACGCAAAGGTAACAAGGACATTTGTTCATATTTCCGTGGCTGTGCCAAGGGCTGACCCATAGAAGGGTAGAGACGACCAATCAGAGCCCGAGTTCCCCATAATGGAAGCCATATTCAAAAACAGTAACAAAGACTTAAATATCATGCGTGTAATCTTCTGAAGGCCAACATTCATGGGAAGAAAAGGTGACCAGGTCATGACACAAACGGATATTAAATCAACTTAATTTGTAAAGCACCTTTAAAAAAGCAAACAAGATTTGTAGTATTTTTAGCCATGCGCACAGGGCAGGAAGACAATTACAAGAGGACATGGGGGAGGGGAGCGAGGGCAGCAATCAAAACGGAAATGAGATTAAACACAATCTAGTAAAATAAGTGATAGCACAGATGTCTTTATTCCATAAAAACGATGAAAAAAAGATAAATGTAAAACAATAAATGGCATTTGTACTTGCTGTCAGAGTTTCCTCTTGATTTTTTGTAGTTTGCATAATCTTCAAGAACTGCTTCCACATTCTTTTTGGCAGGCAAATGAAAAAGCTGAAAGGCAAAGAAGAAGCAAGATGAGAATAGGTGAGATGAAGGGCAAGTTTAACTAATGTTTACAACAAGTCACTTTATGTAGATGCATATATTCATTCGTTTTTTTGCGAGAATGAAAACTAAGAAAAATATATGAATGGCATCCATTAACCTCTTCATTGGGCTAGGTAAACAGAGTATATCTCCACAACTACAAGGGCTATAATATGTGATTTCTGGTGGAGGAGGAGAACACCTTTGAGATTGTTGTGCAAGTGATCCCTGGATCAATGTCAATATAGCTAGAACACATCATAAATTAAGATTTCATTTCAGCCTGAGAGAATGAGATGTTTCAGAGCGAATAGCACCTAGTGCATTATCAGTTGGTAGCCCATAGTACCAGTCATATGACTATCATTTGGTCCGAGTCTCAAGCAAGTCCCGATTACATTTTGCTTTGGCAAGTCAAGTCACAAGTCATTTTAAGTAGAGTCTGTAGTTAAGGCAAGTCAATCATCTTGTTTCCCAACCCAATGATACTGCTGTCTTACATTATGAAGGTCTAGTAAAGAGAACGTACTAGTACCCACCCACAATATATCTAACCTGTTCACAACAATTTTTATAGCATTCTAAATTATTGATATTCAGTTGAATAAATGTGAACGAAAAAAAAAAGCACATTCATTATATTCATTCAATCATGACAATGCTGTTCCCCTTGTGCGCTCGCATATAGGGTTACATTATAGAGACACTTGTCATGTGTGCATTGACAACGTTAAATTTTTAAATATTTTATATGTAATGTTTAAACCCAAACATAAAATAAACACAGACAAGTCATCGTGTCTCAAGTCAAGTCACAAGACTAAACGCCTCACTATGTCTTTGCATTTGGGGTGAAGGGGGCGTGGCCAATACACAGGGCGTGGACCAGACACAGGCACTTTCAGGAAGATGCGGTTAAAATCCTGATTTTGCGTATACAAACTATATGAACTAAACACAATAAAATCCGAAGACACATCCAGGACTGACCTGCTTTTGTCGCGTGATCAGGTCCCAGTCGTCCACAAGCCAGGGTTTCAACTCCTCTGGGATCTTAACCTTCACCTCCACTCGGTTTATAAATGTCTCCTCCTGCAGAAACACGAACACATTCAAGCAACGCTCCCTGACAGATGACCGTATTCAAGTGGAGATTGGCACAACTTTGGGACATTATATAGTGTATAAAATCAGAACCACACAGAAAGTAAATAATGATCGTATTGAATTATTTCAACACGGAAAGATCAATCCAGGAAATTAAACGAGAGACAAACTTGAAGATGAACATGCAGTTGGACCACTGATTGTATACGTACACTTTCGACGGTTGGATCCACACGGGCCCTCTTCTTCCTGGGTGGGTGGGCCTGGTCTCCCCCAGAACTCGTGCCTTCTCCGGCCCCTGGGGCTGGTGGGATTAAAAGCAGAAAGTTACTTTTACTAAATCCTCATGGTAGTCAGTACTGGTACATTAAACTATACCATCTACAGTTATGTTAACATGTGTTGTTAAGGTCCAGTGCAATATAAGTGGAATTAATTATTATTAATATGCACTACCTCTATGTTTATGCATTTGGTTTTAAAAAGACAATTCCTCCATAATGCAATCTTGACTCTTGAATAATTATGATTGTGAATAACAAAAAAAAACATATTTACGCTTCAGTTTGTTCTTTTTGGTTTTCCTAAAGGGTAAAAAAAAAAATAGCTCAGTAATACACAGATTTACAATAACAACATACAGAAGCTGAATTTGTTTTGCAGTGACGCGCCTGTGTGAGGAGAATGATACATTGATGGCAAAAGAGGTAAACACACGAGAGACTTGAATACTTACACATCGTTTTTCTGCACGGCTGCAGGAATCTTCTTATTCGGTGCTACACCCCTCATCCTCCCTTCTACATAATGGTCTCTTCAAAAGACAAGTTAAGGAATTAATGACACGTCATATACAGGAAGAATATATTGATCTAGAATTACCGTCATAAGTATAGCGATGCATATTTCATTATAGTGAAGGTCCATGTACAGAACTTCCTTAATCATATGCTAATTTATGCTTGTGAAACCCTTTCCAAAAACTACGAAGAGATAACCTAAGAATCGTCAATTCACAAATGAGCATTAGTCTGGAACCCCTCAGTTAATTTTCAATTTCCAAGGGGTGTTATCATATGGTTCCACTAAAAAAAGCCCCTGGACGCAAATGGATAGATCTACAACCAATCATAGCAGCATAACGTGTGACACAGCAGCGGCAACAGCGGTAGGCGCTTCTCTGTTCATAATCGTATCAAACAGGCCCCACATTAGATAAAGGGTGGTGAATGGGAAGGCCCGGAACAGGTCTATTGTAATCTGTCTGAACGGGAGGGGGGTCGGACGCATATGCCAGAGAAAATCAAACTTGAGCCTTCAGATTTGTTAACTAAATTAGCAATGAAAAAAGAGAAAAACTTACTGATTTGCCCTCTGAAGCTCTTTCTGTTTTTGAAGGTTGCTGTCAACATACTTCAGCACTCGACTTTCAGGAACCCATTCGTCCCAACTGTAAAAAATGTCCAGACAATAAAAATAATAGCTAGGCCGACTATGCAACATTGAGCTTGCATCAAATCTCAGTGAGAACTTACTTCTTATTCCATCCACTGTAATGAATAAAATATTTTATTTGCTTTTCCTTGACGTTTATTTTAACACACTGCAAAGAAAAGTGAGAACAGTTGTTTACATTTTCTTAAATCAAACAGAATAACAGATTTGGTGCATATAAATGCAAATAATTAAGACACCCCACTGTAGCCTACCTTAGCTTCGTAAAGCAATGGCCCATGGAAACAGAGAACTCTTTCACCTAAAAACAGATGATCAAAAGGTTAATGTAGCAACAACAGGCATCAAACAACATGATCAAAACAGACAACGTGCTGCCAAAGTGAGCGTTGCACAATGGTACCCAAAGCACAGTGGGAACCAACAACCCCACCCATCCATAACGTTAGATGCTACAGTCAAATGAACTGAAATGTGCAAGTGAGAACTTCGCAATGATTGGTGACGATCTTTAAAGCCCACCTGCTGCTTGGTCATCCGCCAACTATCCCAGAGGATCCACTACACACACACCATCACCATTAAAATAATGAAGTTATAACGTTATAAGGGGCGTATATATAGTATATATACTGTGTATATACAGGGTGCGATTTGCCGGTGGGGATGGTGGGGATTATCCCCCCCTCTGGTTTACACGTCCTACCCTCTGCTGAATTATTTTTATCCTCGGTGGGGATAAAAATTATTCCCCCCACCCAAAGTATTTTCACCATTACATCGTAATAATTAACAACCAAAATACACAGGGTCCGTCTTCATTTTGAAACATTTTAAAATGTTTCTCAAAATTATCCCCCCCTCTGGTTTTTTCACAAATCACACCCTGTGTATATATATGGGCGGCATGTGCATCAGGAGGTAGAACGGGTTGGCTGGTAACCGGAAGGTTGCTGGTTCGACATTCAGTTCCTCCTAGCTGACTGTCGATGTGTCCCTGAGCAAGACAGCTCACCCTAATTGATCCCGACGAGCTAGCTGTCGCCTTGCATTGTTGAAACCACCATCGGTGTTTGAATGGGTGCGTGAATGTGTAAAGCGCTTTGAGTGGCTGCTGGTTAGAAAAGCGCTATATAAATGCAGTCCATTTAGTTTTACCATAAGGGTAGAGCATAGGGCCTGGGTGCTGCTGGGAGCTAGCTGATAGCCTGCACGCTAGAAGATCGCGGATCTACATGTTATCTCCCCGATGTTTTAAAACCAGGGCAACCAGGGACATCGTTACGAAACATTCCGTTTGTGTATAATCGCTGTGAAAAACCTATCGCCATGCGTTTTATAGAGAAAAAAACCCGACACCCGTTTAGCTTCTGGGCGGCGGGAGGACCCCCATCACCGAGGGGGCCGAGGCGTGCGACCCTCCGCTGGTGCTGCGATTCACCGGACCATTAAACCCTTGAATGTCCGGATAATTACCTTCTTGAAATTTAGGTTTAGGGTCCTGTTTCGGCGCCATTCACAGATTAAACGAGCAAAATAGCGGAAAAATCAAATCCAGGCATCGCCAGCTCCTGTTCTAGTCAGTAACGACGCCGCGCTAATACGTCACGCCCATCGATGACGCTTAAGCAGTGCGACGGGACAGGTTGAAAACAAAGGTCTGGTGCAGTACTCACATGGGCCACAGTATAGGCCGGTCCCTATATATGGAAGCATATATGTAGCAAAATTCAAATGGCAATGCAATTTGCAATTTGCAATTCAATAAGTCATTACATTACGCAATTGACAATTCATTATGCAATTTAACAATGTAATTTGTAAATACGTTATCCAAAGTGTATTTGAATATGCAAAGTGACAATGAAATCCTCAATAAAATTTGCAAAAGTTATAACAATAAAAATAGAATAACATTTTGACAAATTTTATTAAATTGCATAATGAATTGTCAATTGCATAATGTAATGACTTATTGAATTGCAAATTGCATTGCCATTTCAATTTTGCTACATATATGCTTCCATACTTATACATCAGCTGTAATGTCCAATACATGATGGTATAATCATTTGTATGCTAAGTTGTTTCCTTTAAAATATGGTATTGAAGTACATAAAACTACATTCCCTTCTGAATGTTTCATGTTGACACCCTTGAAAATGTTTCACACTATGTGTTTCATAAACTGGGTACTGATAGCAATGCCCTAGTTCCAGAATGTGCAAATGTTATTTCACTTCCCTTTTGGAAGATGTTTGGCTTCATATTATACTGACATGAGTTTCACCCCAAAAATGTATAGCTACAGATCGTATTACAACTAGTGGTCTCTCTTCTGCACACTTAATAATAAATCAAGTACTGTAATCACTGTTCTTAAAAGTATTTATACTTTTATACGGTACTTTAATCAATCACTGCTCATAAGTATAGATAGAGAAAGATAGCAATACATAGGAGCTACTGTATTCTACTTGAAGTAATGAAATTACAGAGGAAAATAAAATGTCAAGTGGTGCACATCTTAAAGCAACTACAAATGTGTTTTTATATATTTGTTTAATTCTTACAAATATCAAACAGCACAGTTGAACTTTGAAGCAGGTCAAAATGATCAAAGCCTCCATCGTGTAACTGACATCTTTGATAGTAAAACAGACAGAAAACAGAACCGAAAAATGTACAATGCATGTCAAGCAACAATATTTTTTTAAATAGCATTAATTATGTAATTACAAAAGAAATATCATACAATGACAGCAATGCATATCCACAAATCAAACAAAATGCAAAAAAATATATATGATAATAAATAATCCTAACTGTATGATGAGGGCCAGATGTTATCTTCTGGGCATAAATGTACTGTGATACACTTATGAAGAAAGCATTCACATTTAACTTGATTCTTTATTTTTAGGTTATTGCAGACACTGAACAAAAGGTAGGCTATTCCTTTCACATCCACTCAAAGTAAGAGCAGAGGTGAAAGTAGAGATTTCAGGCGATTCCAAAGGACCAAATCTGCAACACATGCAAAGCCAAAACAATGCATCAAGTCTTAAATGCATGTAATGCGCATGTGCTACAAATTACATGTCACTCAAAGCAAGTGTGGTGGATATTAAATAATGCATTCAGGATGACTAGAAGGTGGAGAATTAGGACCATCGTTAGGCCAACAACAATTAATAGGATTCAAAGTCTGATCAAATATCCTCCCACTGTAACTAGCGTTTCAGAGAACTAATTTGCTACCGTGACATTTTAAGCATAAATACAACTCAAGTGGATTAACTCAGATGAACACAATGGCCCAAAAGGTTTTTGGCCACTTGTTTTTGCACATCCCAACAAAAGAGAAGCTGGGTTATTCTATTATGCATGATTCCACAGTGTAAATCCCAATTCTGTAAGAATGTGATGTTCCCATGGAAAAATACACAGCCGTATGACTCGACAGAAAGCAGCGCAAACAAAGTGATCTTAAAATATTATGTTGAGGAGATATGAAACAGTAGGACCTTTAGCGGTTTTAGTGGCTACAACTCCTGGGACATAGGGAATGCTTATTAGACAGCAAACAACCAACATAACTTACATCATAAATAATTCCGTAAAAATAATAAACCACAGCATGAATGTCTGCAGGAAAAATGTGATGGTAGTAAAAATGAGTTTGACAGAGGTTAAGTAAGAAGGACACATTCTGCGTTACACATTCTGCATCACACATTCTGTTTGGCAGGGAACTGCCACCTGCGAATGTGTACCAATGCCCATTTTCTCTTCAATCTAAATAGCATGTCCGTAAAGTGTCCCCACATAAGGTTCCTCACACTTCATCTTATATAGAAATAATGCCATTGACATGAGATATTGAAATAAAACCGTAAAAACCAGGTACAAAAGGTACAATATAATCAAAGGACCACATGAAGAGGTGTGTAAAAGTGTTCGGTATTCACAGAAAAATATCAATCGAAGTAACTTACTTACTTGACAGGATTTGTCCTAGGTTTTATATACATATAAGTCAAGTTGAAAATAGATTTCCTCTCTGTACATAGCAGTTTTTTTTTTCTCCCACTGACATCCTCTTCCTCTATTTACAAACAAACTCCCCTCTGTCATTGGCGTCCGGGTCTGCGTGTGTGTGTGTCCATGTGTGTGTGTGTGTGTGTGTGTGTGTGTGTGTGTGTGTGTGTGTGTGTGTGTGTCTGCGCCCGGGTCTTTGTGTGTGTCCAGGTCCGTGTGTGTGTCCGGGTCCGTGTGTGTTTGTCCGGGTCCGTGTGTGTTTATCCGGGTCCGTGTGTATGTGTCCGGGTTTGAGTGGGTGTGTTCAGCCCTGTGTGTGTGTGTGTGTGTGTGTGTGTGTGTGTGTGTGTGTGTGTGTGTGTGTGTGTGTGTGTGTGTGTGTGTGTGTGTGTGTGTGTGTGTGTGTGTGTGTGTGTGTGTTCAGCCTCATATGTGTGTTTCCGGGACCGTGTGTTTATCCGGGTCTGTGTGTTTGTGTGTCCCGTCCCGTTTGTGTGTGTGTTTCCGGGTCCGTTTGTGTGTGTGTCCAGATCTGTGTGTTTGTGTGTGTCCGGATCCGTGTGTGTGTGTATCCGGTCCCATGTGTGTTCCGGGTCCGCATGTGTGTGTCTGGTTGCCTGCGGCTCTAGTCCAGGGAGATAACGTCAGATATGGAGCCGTACATCGCCGCCGCCGCCGCTTCCGCTGACGACCTCGACATGCCCGAGATGGAGTGGTTGTCACGGTCCCGGTCTCTCTCCCGGTCTTTGTCGCGCTCCCGCAGGCTGCCGGAGGACACCAGGCTGCTGGTGCTGCCGCTGTTGCTGCCACCGTTGGTAGCGGCCAGCGTGCTGCTGCCCGGCGTGGACGGCTGCTCCAGGAACATCTGCGACGAGCCGTAGGGCAGGAAGCGGTTGAGCAGCAGGTCATGGTCCTCCGAGGTGGAGGCGGACGCCGCGGCCGCGGCCGCCATCACCATGTTGTAATGCTGGGGGCGGAGAGAACAGGGAGGGAGACACGGCAGAGACGTTAACACATAGGTATAGAGACGCTGGGACCGAGATGGGCTAGGACACGGTGTGTGGTTGATACGAACGGGATTGTAAAGGGAGGACATGTACCTGATTGTCGCCTTGTAGAAAGGAGAAGAAATTTAAATCTGTAACAATCATAAAAAAACATTGGTTGATATTCTTTGGAAGGAGAGATCATCAGTCTCGGTAGCTTGGAGATCATTTTGCAATGCAAATCAACGTGCCTGTAATCTGAGCCATCTGAGAAACATACCTGGCAGGTCACTGGGTGTGTGGTAGTAATGGCGGTAGTCTTGAATGAGAGGTGGAGGAGGTGGAATGTAGCTGGTCTCCACAGGGGGCATGCTGGGAGCTCGGCTCACAGGTGACGCCTGGGAGTGGAGGTTCAACACTCTGGAGAAAGGGGTGAAAGAAACGGCTTAATTAGACGGTGGGGACGCGCCGCAGGACGGAGGGAAAGCATTGGAAGGTGCCCTGAGAGAGCAGTGCTCCCTGCCACTGAAGGGACTCACCCCTTGGTCGCAGGAGGAGACTGGGGCGACAGCGAGGGACAGGGCCTCTTGGGAGGGGGCTCGTCATCCAGCTCCTCCTCTGAGGAGCTGTCCAGCGTCAGGTCGATCACGTCTACCTTTTTGTTGTCATGGTTGGAACCATGTTTCTGATCCGAGCTGTCGGTTCGAGCCGAATCTAACGAGAGAGAGGAAGAGAGACACAAGGATCTCAGACAAACAAAGCAACAACCACAGTGCATCAGTGTTGGGCGGTCGGTACATTTGCCGACATTCTTACCCGAGTCGACACCGTTGTAGGAGCCAGACACCTCCTGCACCTCCTTCTTTGACCTCATAGGGGCCCAGTTCCCATCTTCAACAAACTGAATCTCATCAGAGTCTGAGCAGCTATTCAGGATCTCCATGAAAAGCCTATGGAAAACAAGGTTTGGTTGATTGAACCAGTCAAGCTGTCGCTATTGAACCAATGACTTTCTAGGTGTCATGAGTTTCCCAACAACCACTGGTTATGCAATGAGACAAGAGAGTGAGTGGGTGGGTGCCATGGCTCACCCGTCTATTATTAGGTGCTCGTAGGGGGCCTTCTTGTCACAAACGGGACACACCCAGGTGGGCTTTTTCTCATTCATTTGGATGTACAGCGTAGCGTCGAAGCACTGCAGGTGTGAGCACGTCAACGCTCTGCATGGGATGGTCAGCCTCATCTTCCCCAGCTAAAGGTAAGAAACACAGATATTTAGAGACATTCTTTGGTCTATTTTCAGTCACTCAGACGCTACCTGTTACGAGCAACACACTATCTAAGAGCTATGATTTAAACCAGGTGAAAAGGGATTTACTGGACAGAGGAGCGACACTCGTAGACTGGTTGTGGCGATTTCACTCTCGGGATCAGCGGTTAACTTTTCTTTTACTGTGAGAGAAAACAGAATAAAACGTTTGGCAGATTAGTCTATGTGAGAGGAACATTGTTTAGATCACAATGAATCACCCAACCAACAAATCAAGTGGGATACAGAGTGGGGAACCAGGCTTTAAAATACTAAAAAAAAGTTTGGGTAAAACAGTGTTACACATGTATTTCCATTTGGAGCATCATTGATTAGGCAGAAAAAGTTAAACTCTTCAGCTCCATTACTAGTTTATAACATGATAGTTATTGTTGATAATGTAGAAACGAGATGTCAGGACTGCGGCCCCCACATACTTAGAGCCCTGGAGTGGTCAGGGTTCCTGATTCCTTTGGCCCGTAGTCTTTGCAACAACACAGTGGACGTCTGCTGCCGAACCAAATACACAGCCATGGAGAAACTCTGAGGAGGAGACGCAGAGAGGACAACAATGCATTAACTGTGTCGCTACAACTCTCATGTTTCTCACACACAAACACACACGCCGTGTTGCAGTTGTCTGGATGAGAGCTTTCACTTTGTGTCTCCATACCCTGCCAATTTCCGAGGTCCATGAGACCACGATGGTGTTGGGGACCGTGGTGGACAGCCTCACCAGAGAGGTGATGTTGATGGGCCTACTGGGCCTTTTTGGTTCCACTCCATTTTTGGTTGGAGGGAGATATCCCTGCAGTAAACAAAAAATAAATACATAAACCAGTCATTGCCTACGACTGACACAAGAGATGGTAGTGGACGAGGTGCATGCTCAGTGGTGGTCGACGGTCAACACTCACCGGCAGGGTGCAGGGCTTTCCGTTCACCTTTACACAAAGGTTGGGAGGGAAATGGTCCTCCTGGGGACAGCTCGTCTCTGATAAACAAAATCTGGGAGGGAAGGAGGCAACATTTGGTTATCAAATGCTTTTCTTCTTCCATGTTTGTGATGATATGTGATGTCGCATATAACCCAGCTATCATTATCCTAGATCAAGCCAAGACTTATTTTCTGGTACAGGATATTTGAAACGATAATAAGGAGCACCTGATCATTTGGAAGCCTTAAGATTTTGAAAACTGTATTTATCACATGGTTCAACAATTTAGCAGTTAACCACTGACACCCTATTGTTGTCATTTTGCCTCTGACCACATTTGTTTGGGACCGTGTCGGGTAGTTTGCATGATCCTCTAGATGCAGTGTGATGAAATGTTACAAAAATAAAATACATGATGCCAAGTCCCCAAATCATTAACATAGAAGATGGTTAAGTCCTGTAGGTGTTGACCCAAACCACCACCTTCGGACCATTGAAAGGCGCCGTGTCAATCCAATGGATGGTTATTATCATATACCGAACATTAAGTACTGGATTGTATTGAGCCAATCAAAATAAGCCGCTGTGACCTCTGTTATCTATATAATTATCTTCAAGAAGCTCAGTTTTCTGGTGTTTGTTTAGTATTATTTTGCTATCAGATACCGTTTATTGCTCAAACAATCAGCACACTAGGGTGTTGGCTCCTGAGACGAATGTTCAGCAATAAAAATACATTCTGCATAGCTATGCTAATATGTTATCTATGGAGATCGTTTTTTAACAATGTCAGAGAGGCTGAATTGTGCGTAATCATGTTTTGATATGCCTGTATGTCGAGGTCTTTTTGAAGACATTGAAGCAGACCCCCCCCCCCCCAGGAAAACACTCTGTGGCTTACCGTAACTGGACCTGAACCGCAAAATCACATTTGGTACCAGAGATGTCCCTAAAGAAGTGAAATATGAGTTAGACGATTTGTTAACATCAATTGCAAACATATAAGCATTATTGCATATAATACCCTTATTTGATTTTGAATAGGCATATTCCTGGCGTGAAACAATTGCGTTGGGCAAACACCATGACATAAATATAAATGAACGGATAAATGTTTGCTCGAAGGAGGTTGGTTTGAATGACATGCAGGTCTGTGTGCAGTACTCCCTCAGTAAGCTCCTTTCACACTTACATGGAGCTGCTGATTTGCTGCACTTGCTGCGGTGTCAGTGCAAACGCGTAACATGTTTCCTGGAATCGTTGACTGTTGTCAGAGGCTACAAATTCATCACAAAAACAAAAGAAAACCATGTCAACAGAAGGCACACACTTGTCTAGTTGCTGGCATGACCAGCCACATATCCAACCAGATATATACATTCATACTTCAAATTGAACACTCAAACTGAATCGTTCTTTCCCTGATCGAAACAGAAGAAAGAAGAAATTATTCTTAAGTATCCAAGGCAATAGTGTATACACTTCTGCCTTGGATACATGTAAAGCTTTGATTTAAGCATTGACTATTAACTGATAACAACCAAACTGATAATTATGATCATGTTAAATGTGGATATTATTATTCTCAAGTGGGTTTAACCATTAAGATCATATCATCTGATAAGATTCAATATTAGCCCTAATATATTGCAAGGCTTTAAAACGAAACAAATAAATTGGAAATGGGGATAGTGCATGACTGAGTTCACCTATATTGTCCGAAAATATCCCATACAAAGATCCACCACCAAATAACACACAAACATGTCATATATATAAAAATAGCTACTTAGTTTTCTGCTTTGGTGACACACCACATGTTAGATGTCTCTAAAAGAAAGAAAACGTATTATGTCAATCATTATGTTCTAATGAACCCCGACTAAAACTGTTAGAGCAAAAGGTATTGGTTCGTAATGGATCTTGGCAATTACATATGATTCAATGCTGGCAAAGTACCATTGAAACCCTAACTGTTATACTATCAGCTACGGCATTGGTTTGCCCCCAAGGCCAATCCGGAGATCTGTGGTTTCAGTTCTCTTTGCGTGTCCCATACCCATACCCTAATTCACTGCTAAGCAGAGCCGTGGACTTACACAGGCTGGTTGGCTTGATGAGCTCGTCTAGCATGTCGTAGAATGGCAGTCTCTGAAGCTTAACGTCAGGGTGTACCGGGTGCAGAGCCGACGGCAGGTGAGCCAGACCCAGCTCGTGCTTGGGCCCCAGTAGGGAGACGGGGAGCAGAGGAGACGGAGCCCCGTGGCTGTCAAACCCCAACTGAGTGAGGCCAGTCGGTAGGCTGGTAGAGGAGTGGACAGTGGGCAGGGCGAGGTCCAGTGGCGATACCATTTTGGTGGGGAAGCGGCGCCTATAAAGCTCCTTGATTTTCATCTGCACTGCGGGGCTGCAGCCGGCTTTGAGGAGGTGAATGGCTTTGGTCAAGAGTTCGTGTTTTCGCCCGTGTTTATTCCGTCCTGCGTATCCCAACAACACCTGGAGCTCTGAAACTCGTAGGCTCATTACCATTTGCTGGTGGAAAGAAAAAATGAGCATTACTAATTGGGAAATTAGGGTTTGTCTCTCAAAGAAAGCTGATTTAAAAATGACATTTGAATTAAACATACCAAGATCCTGACTAGATTAAGTGATTGGCCATGGGAGTTCAGAGAATTTTAGCATTACAGTTAAGCAATTTAAAGCAACAGTTAAGAGTTCGAACTAGTGGGAAAACTAGTGAAGACTGAATGAATCACCCAGCCATCACTTCAATAACACACACAGAGTGGAGCAGTGGTGTTATGACCAAAATATAACCATCAATGACCATCTCCCATCAATGAGCAGAGATGATACACATTTGATTCGAATTCGATATCGTATGAACACATAAAACAGGCTATATTCAATCCGAAGTCATTTGCCAGATTGATAGTAGTGATCCAGCTCCAGAAAATAGACAGAGCCCATTTTAGCATCTATGGCGTTGCAGCTAGCGAAGCCTTCAATCGACTGAAAAAGACCGCGATGGTAATCCATAATTTACACATTAAAGCACGTATAACATTACATATAATACACAAGCACACAACACGCAGGTGATAGATTAAATCGAAAGGCTGCCTGACGTTATAGGGGTAACAATAACAAAGCTAACGCTTGCTAGCCTGCAAGCTAATTGTTATTCCTAAATCAAATTCACATCTTATTTGTCTGCTTGCTGTATAATAAAACACACATCATCGAGGGGATGGCTTAAGTGAGAGGTAATAGAGGCTTTAATATGGGAATAATCTATAAATCAAATATAATGTTTGGATTCGCTATACCTTCAGTTCCGCACTTTCCGCCATCTTGTTACATTGGGTGCGCATGCGCAATATTCACCCTCCAGGGACGAAGAGAGGAGCATGGAGAGGACATAGGCAGTGTTGCCAGTTTGGGACAGATTTGTCAACAGATCTGGCAACACTGGCTGCAGCGCGGTGCAGTCAGTGTTTCCAGATTGGGCGTGAAATCTGACCCAATCTGGCAACGCTGGACAGAGGGCGCAGTGCTCGCTTCTTCCACTAGATGTCGCCGTCTTGCTGCAAAGGAACTATCCTTCCGTCTAAGTGGCCATAATTGAGACATTTCAGCATTTAATTGTAGTTACCTATGGGTTGGAGTTAACATATTGTCTTTGCCCATTTATGTCTATATTGTTTTATTTAGGCCCACTCTTTAATTAATTTTATTTAGCAAAGACATCAAGCAGACCTTAGGCAGTTCTACCCATTACCCCATGACTCACTATCATGTCATAATAACATCATACCTACACATATTGATTGCTATAATATATCAATACAAATAATTGCAATAAACAAATGAACAAAATGCAAACTTAATGATAAAGTAAATAATTAATATTAATTAATATTGAAAGAGCTTGAGGTAGTCAGGGAAAGGACTTTAAAGCACGCAGTGACATATAGATTTGTTTTATTAAAATCAAAATTTCATTAGTTGTCAAAACATATCTATACGAACCAAAGGGCTACTTTAGGAAGAATCAGTTGGTGATCATCGCAATAAGCAGATCATTTAGACAATTTGGTGTTTACAATATAAGAGCAAACCCTTTTCCGCGCGTTGTAAAAATTAATGTTCATCACATGTACGCTTATTTACAAACGTAGGTTATCATTATTTTCATCACTCGTTTAAAGTGCATAACATCCAAAATATGTATATTATAAAGATGAAAAGGACAACGAAAGTAAGAGGAGAATTCACAATACTGGATAGGCTCTACATTCTATAACTCTATAATAATAATAATAATAATCATCATCATCATGACTGGGTACATATAATGTCATTGCACTTTGCCTCAAAATAAATATAATCAACAGATGGTATATTAAATTACAACAAAATAATACCTCATGAAGGGGAGGGTTCTGACCGATACATACACAAACCAATATGCTCCAATCAGTTACAACACAAACAGTCACAACAGCGGGCTTCTGTCAAGCTTGTTTTCCCTCCCAATGTTTCTTGATTTTTTCAACACAGAATGTAGGTCCATTGTTTCAATATTTTGGTGTTTATTTGGTGTTCTACTGCCGGGTTCACGGGGGCAACAGGGGGGATTTGAAGGAACAAGTACCCGCGCAGTGACGTGGAGTTAACATCTTGCAGGAGAAATGATGTAATGCGTCGTGAGCTTCTAGGAAGAAAGGGATAATGGCATAAATTAATGAATGAATTAATCTATGTGCCTGTCTTTGCCTGTGTTTGTGTGTGTGCGTATGTGCGTGTGTGCGTGTGTGCGTGCGTGTGCGCGCGTGTGTGTGTGTAAACGAGTGCTAAGAGGAGAATGGGGAAGGCAATTCTTCATTCGAAAAAAAAATACGGAAAACGTAGTTAAAAATGTTTAAAATATTTTTGGTTGCACAATTTCAACAACATATTGAAATAAGAGCATGTCAAAGAAAGTAGGCCAATGAAAACAGCATTAATGACATGCATGCTGATGTATCTTTTATAAGATTAGATTAATATAAGATATCTAAATGATTCTTAATAACATCCTCAGACATTTTTAAATGAATATCATAACAAGTATTCATTTTTTGGTCCATTTTATATTTTAGATAAAGCAGATTGTTGCTGATTTTTTAATGTAGTCTATCATCAAGGAGGTTGGACAATAGGCAAATAGCGAAACCTAAAAATAATAATAATGCAAGTAGGCCTATTGTCTGTCAACCAGTTCAATTATTTTTCTCACCTCTGACGATATGCAGCTGTTGCACCATCTCCTCTCTGTAGGAAAGCTCCCTTTTCATCTGATCTTGGAAATTATCTGATTCATAAAGAGAAGAGATATATTTGTATTGGACAACGTGCAGGCAAGCTGGCATACAACTTTGTATGAATTTGTAGGGTCCAACTAAGAAGTGGACATAACCCAATGCCATAGTCAAATATTCCTACTATATATATATGGTCACGGCTAATTATAATGACCATAAGTTATGGTTATTAAGTTATTGTTGTTATTACTTAATAACTATAATTTATGCTTTTATGTATATATATAAATATATTTATTTATTTATATATAGCTTTTGAATAGACTTTACAAAGTGCTTTTACAGACAACACAGCATTTATAAAACATTTATCCAATCCCTTGCACAGAGCGTTTTATATCAGTTTAGACTGCAATTTGTAAAATGTCATATTAAAGCCATTTTGGGAATGATCAACGATAACCTAACGTTAATAAGTGTGCATTTCGCAAACGCATACCAAACTTCTGAAATAAAAAAACATTTAGAGCGAGATGAAATATAAAGCTGGACTCTTTAACTGAACTCCTCTGCTTTCCGTGGCACATTATTATGATTATAATTTCTACCGTTTAGTTAGGAATGTACCAGCGGGAGAAAACATTAAAATAATTTGTGTAATAAGAGGAAACCATCATACCTTTAAGATGTTGAAACTCCCGCTCAAGCTTCTTCCTCAGCTCAACTTGCTCCATAAGTTGTTTCTGAAGTTCTTCTGCAGAAACAGACAAGATCAACAATTATTGGTCTGGTTGCGCAATTTGTTATGTTGTTAAGTGCTTTAGTCGGTTTGGCAATAAAACAATTGTAGGCCTAGATAATTTGTAGAAATTAGTGTTATTGTGAACCCTGGCTGATTTCAACACAATCAGTCTGCGCTTATGATCTATATTTTGTGGTCCTTTGCATATTTCTTAAAAAAAGACTGAAACAGGAATCTGATCTGTTAGGCCTACTGTAACTGGAGATTACTTCACGCATAACGTTTGCGGTGTGGTTTGATTTGGTGTAAGGTGATAATTAATCTTCATAAGGAGAATAATTGAAGGAATCAAATGAGAGTTGCGGCTCGGGACAAAATATACCAAAGATAATTCTCCTTAATGTTACGGTCGGTCAATGTCCAAAATAGGTTCATTATAATGTGTAGGCCTACGACCATCATCAATAATATAAGGCCTATTCATATAATATGTACAATTATTATTATTAATATCATATATTTTCTAATCACTATTATTATTACAATTATTCCTATTATCATGATAATAATTATTTTCAATATGATCATTATGGTCATTATCGCGGCCAGACATCTTCTTCTGACTGACCTGACTGATATAATAACTAATATGTGTAATAAAGGCTAACCTACCGTCTTACCTTTTGCCTGTGTTTCCTGGTCCTTCTGTGCGGACGGAGCCCTGGCGGTGGCCTCTTTCCCTGGAAACCACCACAGAGGAAACGAGTTAGATCTAAACCAGTTATGCCTTAATGTATTCAATCGAGGCTTGAGATTCATCACCTTGATGGGACTCACCCTCGTCTGATTCGTCGCTGGTTGGTTCACTGAAGGACTTGGATTCCACCTCCTCCACGGTGGAAGATGGCTCTTCTTTATTGGAGCCTTCGTCTGATGGAGAGAATAAAGCGGTGTTACTTCTTCCTGTTCGACCTGTGTTTGGTAGACGTTGATCCATGAGGCCAAAGGTCTGACCGTTTGATGCGAGAAGTCCTCTCTGATAGCTGGCGGGTCTGAAGTGATACGGGCTGTTTCCTTGTAGGCCTACCTCCTCCCTCTCAGGAGTATAAACCTTAACGCACAAAATAGTTGTTCAAGCTCCACAAATAAAAATCAAGCAAAATTAAATAATTTTGTCGTTTATGGAGAAATGAGTGGTTATACAATCTCAGACTTTTATGAATGTGGACCACAGATAAGGCTACACCCTTGGCACCAAAGGCCTTAATAAAATAAACAGCCTGAACCTCAAACTTTAACCGTAAAATAAAATAAAAATAGTTATGAGACAAACGTGTCCAACTCACCTCGGCGTAAGATGTGGCTACGTGGTTCTCTGGTAACGATTTGCTCTGGACATCTTTCTCCGACGACTGCGCAACGTGTCCACTCATCCTCTGGGTGTCCCCGCGGGGGGCCGCTTTGGGCTCCGCGTCGCTCGTCAGGAGGCCGTGCGCCAGGCCATGCGCAAGGCCGTGCGCCAGGCCGTGCGCCAGGCTCTGGCCGGGGAGGGCGCGCAGACACAGGGAGGACGCCCCCCGCGAATCTTCGTCCTCCGGTGACTTATTATTCGTCTCGACGTCCACGTCTGGCTCGCCGTCGCTGTCGACGCAGGGGGACGCGGACCGGTAGCTGGAGCTCTCGCTAAGAAAATCTGGCGATAGGTATCCCTTACGCGAACTGTTATAGCTTCCCCTCGTTCCGTAGAGTTTCGCAATGCTTTCAGGGTCTTTGATGACGGGTCTGAACGCGGAGACGTAGTTGATCTTCCTCGGCACCAGGGTCATCCCGTCCATGGTGCGCGCCTCGTCCCCGGACTTGTCCTCGTCGTTACGCGCGGACTGCGTGCTGGAGCACCGCTCGCTGTCGATCAGGCTGTCCTTCGACGTGTTGGTGCTTCGGTCACTGTGCTCGGATAAGTCCATGTCACTGGGTCTAGGGGGGCACAAAAGTTCTGAGGGCGGTTTGTGTGGTGACTGGTGGTAAGACGGCAAGGGGAGGCTCCCCGCGGTGGGCCAGAACATGGGGAAGGGATGGTAGGCGCTCTCCTTGGTACCGGGCCAAAGGACGCCTGATAGGTTGTGCTTGGCCTGCTCTCCCAGTAGGCTGTCCTCTTTCTTTTGACACAGGCCGAAGGCTGGGAATCCATACGGGTGTGGGAAGATGGGCGGCGGGATCTTCTGTAGCATCCCGAAGCCCTTACTGGGCACCGGGATCACGGGGTAGCTGCGCGCGGTGGTTATGTTCATGCCGCCCCGGGTGTCATCGGAGCGCAGGATCTTTGGAGGGATCTCAGGTGAGCTCGGAGAAAGACGCGGTCCGTGGGATTTTAGCGACGAGCCGGGTTCCGGGCCGGACATGGGCAGGGTTCTTTTGCGGCTGCCCCCGTTAAACATGGCCTTAACGTCTTCCCACGCATGGGCAACCTCGTCTGCGGAATTCTTGTCGGTTAATTTGAGGTGTCGCCTCCAGGAGTTGAAGTTGGCCGCGTCGGGTTGCGTGTACTTTGACTCGGGCGTGCGGTGCGAATGGAAAATGAATTTGTTTGGGGAGAAATACATATTGCAATAGGAACACTTGATGCACTTGGCTCTGGAGCTGTTGTACCTCGCCGGGATGAAGCTTCCCCGGCTGCCCCACGCGCACTCGTGGGACACGTCGAACGCAAAATTCTCGGGTAGTTTGGGGGGCGAGTGAGCCCCTAAAAAGGACTTGCAGAGTCTCTCGGCCTCGCGCTTGGTGATCATCCCGCAGCGCCGGGAGGAGATGGGCATGGCCCCGGCGCGCCGCAGGATCTCCAGCTGAACCGGGGTGCACTGCACGCAGGTGATGCCCAGGGCCACGCGGCGGTTGTGGATCTCGTTGTAGCTGTAGTTTTTCAACAGCGTGTTGGAGATCTGCGCCAGACACAGTCTCTCCTGGCCGTCGATCACCAGAGACACGATGGGTATTCCGTACAGCACCGTCTCGCTGACCTGGTTGGGCTTGAGGTGGTTGGAGCTAGGGTAGGACAGCTCCTGTTTGGAGGAGGGCGAGGAGCTGGAGTCTCTTCCCGCAGGTATTGACTCCATCCTTTGACCCCTTGGCTGAAAATATATAGAGTTTTAGAGGCTATCAACTTTTGAGTTTAATGTGGAATCGTCGCCCCTTGTGGGCCTATGTAGGCGAATTGAGCATATGCCAAGAAACAGACAGAAAGGCCGACGAAATGTGTAATTTCGTTGCTCCGATGCTTATTTAAAGTCTGTGGACACAATGAAAATTTGTTTCTGAAAGACGCTCAACATTAATTAATCACTTAAATGTAATGCTATTTAATTGTAGGTTTCAAAGCTAGTGTTACACATAAAATAGCCCACTGTATTTACTTTTTTATTATAAAAAATAACCATTAAATAATGGCTTCAGGATGCTGCAGTATTCGCGGAATTATTAATAGACTACTTGATAAACTGTAAGAACAAATCTTGGCTGCAAAACTTCAGGATGGCTGCGAACATCACATTAGGATTTCCGAACTCACCTTTACTGTGAGAAGATACGTCCCCGGTTCTGCAGCATATAATAACGCCGTCAGGTTAGAAGGAAATCCAGTTTGGATAGTGAGAGCAAACGTGCGGTTTGCAGCACTGATCCAACGCTGTCAACCCTCCTATCGCTGCTGCTGGAGCGCTGTGTGTGTGCGGGAGGCTGGTTGTGGGGAGGTTAGTGTCCACCTGGCAGACAGGCACGGCCCCTTTACGACGTCGAGCGAGCTTTCTAAAGCAATCAAGTGACAGCCGAAGTACAACAAGGCACTCCCACTCCCACTCCCCCTCACACTCACATAGCAAGACGCACAGATAGCTTTCCTGCCTGACTTTCTTGTTGACGCGCGTTAGCTTGTATGTGATGTATGAACATTTATTTCTCAAGAGTTTATAATATCCAAAAAAACCCATTAAATATTGCACTGGGATGATATCTTTTTGTAAAATATTGCATACCCTTAAAAAAGCTGCAATTGAGTTTATTTGCATGCAGTAGGCCTATCCAGATATATCTAAATATTGAAACCCTAAATGTTTTATATGTTTATGCATTCATCAATCTTTGCACTTTTTATTTCCAAATGTGGCGACATTATGCACGGTGATGATGGAGTGGGATTTTTTTTTCCCCTCAAAACAGCAGGAACCACGACACATATTGTGTGTGTGTGTGTGTGTGTGTGTGTGCGTGTGTTTGTGCGCGCGTGTTTCAATGTTAGTGCGCGTGCACGTATGTATTTGTCCCCAACCAATGATGAATGCAGTATGCAGGCCTACATCATATGTTCAGTTCCCACGGATTCACGGTTTACAAGTTCCACACGTGGCTCTGGCCCAGACCAGCTGCTCCGAGGACCGTCGTCTTTAATAAGTAGGACCACAAGTCATCACGCAATAACTACTGTAGATCCAATGAGCATTATCTACCACAGACTGCAATTAAAAAGTTTAAACGCGTAAAGAAACTTGTATAGTGATGTTTATCCTGGCTTTATACTGAAGCGACGCGTGGCTGCGATACAATATTGATGAAGGTAACAGGACGCGGCCCGAGTGGTCCTGATGCTGGCATGAACCCAGATCAGCTTCTGCTGCGTTCTGTCCGAAAACAACGAGCCCACTGTAAATTATTACATTATCATATTAGTAGCCGCCTATTATTATTCATAACCCGTACTGTTAATTAAATAAATAAATAAATAAATAGATTTGAGCAATGCAGGGTTTTTTTTGGGAACCAGTAAAAGCCTATTATAATTGTTTGCTCAAATGTACAGCTATAATAGTTACTAATAGTTAATATAATAGTCTGTATTTCTTATGAGCCACACAGTCTGAGATAATGTCACAAGGGTCATCCATCCTTTCACTGGAGAGGAATAAGAATGGGTTTATCCGTTTGTGCTTGGGTACGTTGTGGCCTGGGTATGAAATTGTATAAATTGAGTGATTATTACTTTTAAGTTTTAATAATCACTCAGATAGTTAAAACGTAGAAGCCTATTTGTGGTAACACATTCAATTAAATATGGCTATAATGGATGCAACTTGCGTTATATTCATCTCAATATTAATCTA
>NC_136942.1:20940327-21010327 GCF_949987615.1 Pollachius pollachius | reverse complement strand
GAGCAACGTTCTGGGAGTTTTTTGAGAATTTAAGAAATGAAAACGGTGGGCGAACCAATCCCGTTTTCTGTGTTCCCTTAATAGCCTGGGAGCTGTTTGAGGAACGGCAGAAGTGGGGTACAGCAGGTTTCATTTGATTGGATATATTAAAAAAGAGGACCACAAAGAAACACACACTCCATGGCGTCTCTCCTGCGCATTGCCTTTCTTTCCCCGTTCACATGGTTCCGTTACCTGGGACTGATGTATTAAGCCATTTAAATTAACAATGAAATGACTTATCCTAATAGGTCTGCACCGCAGAGTGCTTCTGATGCTTGCTTGAGTACTACATCACACTCAGACACACACACACACACACACACACACACACACACACACACACACACACACACACACACACACACCGCACTCGCAGACACACACACAGCGTTTCCAAACCCCAGGCAGAGCAGTGTTGCGTATCCTTCCAAATAATCTGGACAACACTCAATTCTGTGTCAGCCATTTATGTAGTCACTGAGGTAGCTTATTGCTGTGGAGGTCGGTGAACGAGAACACATAGACTATCACCAGCACCAGCCACATTACAAGCCAGAAAGTGAGACAGGAGAGTCAGTAAATACATGCAGAGAGAGAGAGAGAGAGAGAGAGAGAGAGAGAGAGAGAGAGAGAGAGAGAGAGAGAGAGAGATAGAGAGAGAGAGACTAGGGTGTGTGTAAGAGTAGTGCAATTTGTTTGTGTTTCGGTAGCAGATTGTGAAGACTATGGTCTGTCTCTCCCTCGGAAACAAGAGTGTGGAAAAGGACTAATATCACTCTTACTAATGCCTGGGCCAGATGAATACAAATGAGCAGAGATATCCTGTCCATCCCTGAGGGTGTGTGCAGAAATAGAGCTGAGGAAAGAGCAGTTTGATTGATGCGCTTACACACTGAATAATGATCGGTTCAGGGGTCAAACTACTTTCGAGGCGCGCATTATATCATTAATTACAGACCATCAATAAACATAGAGGACATCCTCCATATGTTGGAGATGTACCTACGTTAACTAATTCCCCTTCAGGGTCATTGGAAAGTTATTTACTGTCACCCAGTTATTTTAGACGTACAGACCCCATGTAACCGGCTATTGATGTAATATTCAATCATGTCTGAAAAATGTATAGTAATTACAAATTATGAAGGGGAAGCACATTATGATCACAGAGTTATATACACAATCAAAGTATTATTCATTACCTCTTAAATAAAACCTCAGCACTGGAATCCCATTAAATTTGGGATAATTGTGTGTGTGTTTAATTATAAACGGCAGCGGCAAAAAGGGAAGTTTCTGAGAAAGTGACACACTGTGCTGTGACCTAAATAGCGACAGAGAGACATTTTGTTTCAGAAGTGACCTTGCTTGGAAACCGCGCTGCTGAGAATAGATCGGCGGTGGCGTCGGACTCCTCAGTGCACTATCTCTCATACCAACGCCTCTCGCTGGGAATGGGGCCATCACAACCTTGTGTTACTGAGAAAGAAAAACATGAGGAGTCAGGAAGCTAGATGTTCTGCAGAGGAAATATTACAGGTGATAATCCGTCCCCTCATCCTGTACCCATCGTCAACCTTGCAGTCCTCACAGAATAATTGGTATAGCCCTTATTCAAAATTCTTCCTAGTAAAACATAAAACATGAATACACTAAGGAACTACAGTCGTCAGTACCCAAGGGTCTAGGCGGTGGTTTTAGGCTCTGTCGTTCTGTGAACACCAGTTCACATGTTTGCAGTTGTGTCGTCCTTCCACCGTTAACCTCCAGGCCGCGCCCAGCCGGGCCCCCCTGCTGGCTCTCTCCTCCCAGCCCCCCGGCCCGAGCGCTGGCTGCAGCCTGCACCCTGCAGCCCACCCCCGCCCCGGGCCACGCCGAGCTGTCTGCCACTCCTGTGCTTCATTAGGAAACAAAATATAAGGTTTCCACTCCATTAGGAATGACTTTAGGAGTGAAAGCACATAAGACGCCGACTCACCTCATCAACAATGCATTGCAAAAACGGGGAGGGATGAATGGAAGGGAGAAGGGAGAGCACGAGGGGAGGGGGGACGGCATTAGACTGTGTGCACAATGTCTTTAACGCAGAATGGAAGAAGAGCGGGAAGAAATCATTAATGCAATAAAATGTGGTCAGATTAATCAAACGCCTGAAACTCTTATGAAAATATTACAAGGAGAGAAATTTCTATTACATCTAATGGTATCTAATCTAATACTGGCAGTTAAAGACTTGGGCATCTATTTATTGTGAAACACAATTTAGGAAGTTTACAGGGAACCAGTGGAGCATGGGTGCAGCATCGCCGTCAGGAACAACGCGGGCTTCCATCTCCGCTCCCGCAACTCATAAAAGCTTACCATTAAAGAATCTGGCTGGCTCCGAGTAAGAATGGCGAATACAAAGATGGGAGCCCCGACAATGTGTAATTAGCATGTCATAATCAAAATGACCCAACCGGACACTTTATGATCACCAAGAGAAAATTACAGCACCGCTGGTGGCAATCTGTGGGCATGTGTTAACACCATTAACATAATGAAAATACACCAATGTTAATAGCCCCGGCGCCTGATACGGACCAGAAAGCCAAGAAGCAAAAGGTTTAATTTTACAGTGCTTTTTTATGTTTTTTTACCAAAGTGGAGGGGAATTCATGCAGGTGTAACCCTCAATCTTGTTTTTTCTTAACTGGTTGATACGGAAGAGAGAAATGTTTCTATTTCCCCTAAAAACAACGTATGAGGATGACTATTCCTGCGCTTCATGTCTCCAGACTATAGGAAATCTCCTTTTCAATTAAATTCGCATTTAGTAGGAAGTTGAAATGAATTCACATGTTGTGAATTAGCACACAGCATTTGCATATTTGGATTTTTGCCAATATGCATGGGGGATAATTTACCTTTAAGATTGTTTCTTATTCTTTCTTCATGCTACCGTGGATACAAGAGTAATGATGCAAGTTAAAATAAGAATGACTTTTTACCACATTAACATTCGCCCGAAAACTTGGATGACATTTTAACTTTTCTAATCTAAAATAAATCATCATATTAAAACAACTCTAAATAAACACTGTTGTTTATTAGCTTTCGTAAAAAAAAGAATGAAAAGGCTGTTAACATTGACTCTTTGTGAGGCTGGCTTTTCTTTGTGGTACAGTTGGCATCCGAGCGGTCGATAGACCCTCCAGAGCCTTCACAACGAGGAACGCGTTCAAACTAATAGGTCTACAAATGTTCTGGTGCTATCCTCTAAGAGTGATATCTCCCCATCTGCTAAATATTCCTCCTTGATAGAGAAGCGGTTGTTTTTAAAGATGGCCGCCGGCCACTCTCCGCTCTGTGACGACCGGGGGCCGGCGTCCCCTCGGTCTATCAACCGTCCATTCAGGGAGCGTCCATAGTAAATTACTTGCTCATTTTGCAAGGCCTTTTCTGACAAAGCCGCACCGCCGTTATTGATTCATTCTTTCAATTAAATAAAGCTTTACTCTCTCTACTCCTTGTAAATATCTAGAGACCCCCCCCCCCAACACAATATCCATTCTCTTACACAGCCACACTATCAGTCAGCCCAGGAAATTAATTCACCCAGGATTGCCGAAATAACCATAATTGCAAACTATGCAGAGAGAAATTGGAAAGGGAGTTTAATATACATTTCCAGGTGTATTTTCCATTTGTTCAAGTCAATAACATTTTTCATTAACATTTGTAATAAAAAGGCAAGTTCTGTTCCCTGTTCAATTTCATTTTAATTCAGATGAATTCAACATAATCTGTCCAAACAGCTCTTTGTCATATCGTTTGGTTTAAGACATCCAAATGAGATTAATGCGTGTTATCAGCGATAAAACATTTCAATTTACATTTTTATCAGTTGAATGAGCCGTGACTCACTCTAGGTAAAAGGTATTAAAATGATTGCATATTAGTACAATAATGTAATACAGCCTATCAAACATAAGTGAATAGAAATTAAATCTATTCAAACGTCGTTGTCAGAGAGTGGAATTCAAAGCATGCGTTTCCTCCTCTGTAACAGGGGGCTCCACACACACCCACACCCACAGACACCCATGGTCACCCGGCCATTGGTATTCTCTGGAGCAGGAATTGAGAGGAGCCAGGATGACGTCGGGACGAGGGCGCCGGTTGTGTTCAAGGACATCTCACCCTGTCGTCTCCACTCAGACAGGCCAACAGAGGAGGAAGAGGAGACGCACAGACCCTCCTCTTCATTATCCGGCAGGCCGTCCCGGGGGCAGAGCGGGCATCATGTGGGCTGGCCTCAGCCGTACCGGGGTCAGCGCTCGGCTCGTCGCTGTTGGAATTATGAGCTAGCCTTCGGCCCGCGGCGCACAGATTTAGCTCTGACCCTGGACACAGACGTCTCCCCCGGTGGTCGACAAATTTTTATCACCACATTGCTCCTGTCTGTGGCGCCGCAGAGATCCACCCTCTCTCCTGAGCCGTCTCATCCCCTCATACCTCAGCCTAGAGACCGGCTCTGAGAGGGAAACCTCCCATCACAGTGTGGTGAACACTGAGGTACATATTAAATTAAGATCAAGAATAATAATGCATCCATAACTGCACAAGGGATGTGTAACGTGTTACCAATGAGGGCTAGTTTAAAGGGTAAAGGGTAGGCCTACTGCTTAGTTGTGAGGGCTAGCTTAAAGGGTGGGCCTACTGTTTAGATCTGAGGGTTAGTTTAAAGCGGAGGCCTACTGAGTCTGCTTAGTTCTAAGGGGGTAGTTCAAAGTTTAGGCCTACTGCTTAGTTCTATGGGCTAGTTTAAAGCGTAGGCCTACTGCATCTGCTTAGTTCTGAGGACTAGTTTAAAGGGTAGGCCTACTGAGTCGGCTTAGTTCTGAGCGCTAATTTAAAGGGTAGGCCTACTGAGTCTGCTTAGTTCTGAGGGCTAGTTTAAAGGGTAGGCCAACTGCTTAGTTCTATGGGCTAGTTTCTTCAGGGAGACTTCCGACGTGACTCTCTCAGTTAAAATTAGTATTTTTTAAAATGATGATGTGTGAAATAAGGATGATAGAAATTAATTTCTTTATTACAGTGTTTTAGAACATTTCATATATTTTAACTTTGAGCCTTGTGTGTTGGCAGTAGCTCAGGTTGAGGGGCGTCCGCTCAGTGACAACACACAACAATAACACGTCGCCGTGGAAGCCTTTTCCCTCCTATGCTTAATGCGGTTCCTCCACACTGCATGTAAGCAATGCTAGAAAGTGTAGAACAATCACCATGACAAATATCCTGGCTGCCTCTCGTCGGAGCGTCTCGTTGTTCCGAACTGCGAAACGTGCCGCAGATAGTAGCCCTGCTACTCAGAGCACGGAGAGAGGGAGAAATGAGCAAACATTACAGACACAATAAATCAGGGAGCTCTTTGCTAGCGGCTGCATGTACATTAGAGCACATCTTGGAGATTTTCAGAGCAAACCGTAGTGCAAAACTCCATTACCCCCTGACGCAGAATGCAAATGAATCACAACATGGGGTGAGATGGAATTAAAGACCCTTCTCTAATCAATGACAAGCCAAGATGAAACCCTCTCTTGCAAGGCTCTGCCACGGGCGAACTGAGAGTGTACCCCCCCCACCCCCCCCACCCATCACCAACACACACATGCATGCTTGCACACGTTCAGAATGACAAAAGATGGACAGGGCGACCGACAACACAATCTAGTGCGCGCGCCAGCACACTCACATTCTTACATTCTTACACAGACACACACACACACACATACACACACACACACACAAACACACACACTCACACACACACTCTGTCAAACACTAACACACACACACATCCTTATGCAAACACACTCTGTCAAACACACATCCACACACACATCCTCACACATCCACAGACACTGTCAAACACACAAACTTTGAAACAAACATGCACACGCATCCTAACACACACCGAACCCACACACACACACAAAGACACACACGTCCTCAAACACACACACACACACACACACACACACACACACACACACACACACACACACACACACACACACACACTCACACACACTCACACACACACACACACACCCGTACGGTGCCAGCCCGTGTCAGGGCGGCCATGTTGGTCAGCGGGGCGGTGGTGATCTGGGTGCGAGGAGGTGCGGGTGAGTGTGTGGGTTGCGTGTGTGTTGCGCGCGTTGAGGGGGGCTGTGTTGTGGGGGCTGTGTTGTGCGGTGCTCAGACAGATGCAGGGGCCTGTGTAAATGACAGCCTGAGCCTGAGGACATCTGCTGGCTCCACGCAGCCTGCTACAGCCTGCAGGTGAAGTGTCTGTGGCGCCATATGGAGCAGGGAAAATTAACAACGAGAGGAAATTCTCCAGCGCAGCGGGGGGTCTCGCTGCTCTCTCTTCCCCCGTACCCAACCCCGAAAAAACAACCCTTAAAGACGCGGCGGAAACAAGAGAGGGGGAGAGATAAAATTAATGGGGTTCAACATTTTAACACAACACCGACGGCAATGTTTGCTCAGAAAAACACGAATTCCCTTTACAGTTGGGCCCGACGCAGGTACGACCGCCTGATAAATCAGAGGATGGCTTAAGTAGTTTGACCTGTTCTATAAATGTACATCAACCCTGCTGCCTCTCCCTGCCCCACACACCCCCACAACCCCGCCCTCCCCCTCCGGTAGCGCAGGTGAGCTTTCCCGCCCGTCCCCGGTGACTCCTCGCTGGCTGCCGGTGACAGAGGAGGAGAGACAGAGACACCCCCGCTCCCTCCTCCGCCGTAGAGATGCGTGCGGTGCGGGTCATTGATTACAAAGAGCCTCCTGGTTTCGTCTGACAGATGTGAATCCATGCTATTTAATTTGGAGAGTTACCCTCAGAGGGATCACCATTAGCTATCCAATCTGACCACAAATAGTGTTCCATTAACCAGAGAGTCTGCCAGAGCCGGGCTGAGGGTCTCCCGACAGCGTGCCGGGAGGAAGAGCGTTCGGGGGGGGGGGGGGGGGGGGCGTGGGGGGGGCGGCAGCAGGGGCAGGCTGGGAGGGGGGGATTTTACGCTGAATGTTAAATGCTCGGTTGTTTAAAACAAAAGGGGGAAGATCTTACTTTAAAAGAACGTCTTTTGTTTTGGAGAAACATAAAGAGTCCCCCCCCCCCAGCGGGGTTCTGCAGGCACATTAGAGCTGAAACTGTCCTTGTTTAGTGTCTAAAGAGGGTGGGGTTGGTAGTTAAAATGTTAATAAGTGCAATTCAGTTTTAATTTAACAGCCCTCTGCATTCCTAATTACTCCACTAGCTGTGAATAAATGAGGAGCAGAGCACATCTCTCGCCCTCCGCCATCCACACAAAAACACATTCCTGCCGTTTCCGGTCCTTTATGGCGCTGTGCGTGAAAGTACACAATGTGATTTTTACACATAATCATCGCAAATAATCCCTGCATGAACAAAGCTTGGATCGCTATCTTCAGCTCCTCTTCTCACTGTGGGACGGACGCAGGAAGTTCTCCTCCAGGTTCAGCAGACTTGGGAAAGTGAGCGGTGAACATGGGAAAACAGAGAGCTGAGAGCCACCAGGAAGCGTTCCATGTTGGAACAAACACAATGGAACAGGGACGGGATGTATTCTCTCAAAGAAGAAGAAGCAGCATTTAGCAACAGAAGCACGCGTCCCAATGCAGCCGCGGAACCGAACTGTGCATAAATTACTTTATGTAATCATACGGCGTAGATTAGCATGATAATAGTGGGTGTTAATAGATGCCAGGAAGCAGGGAGTGACAGCACTTTAAAATGAGACATGCTCGGGGCAGTGGGCTCCACACACACACACACACACTCACACACACACACACACACACACACACACATACACACGTGTGCACGACACCTACACATACACACGTGCAAACCAACACCTACACACACACACACATTGGCACACACACGTGCACACCGACACAGGCATACACACACACACACACACACACACACACACACACTGCGTTGGGGAATAGCCAGCGAGGCTCTTGTGCCATTACGACAAATGTGAGTGACGGGGAGGGAAGCTCTGCTCAGCCACCCGCAGGCGGCTGCAGTATTTCCACAAGTCTATAGAAGCAGGCCTCTCGGGGTGCTCTATTAATTGTGAGCCAAATTGTCCACCATTACAACTAATGCTTCCAGAGACCCGCGGTGGAGCCGCTGCCCGGACTCAGAAGTCTGATCTGAAAAGTCTCCTGAAATAATGTCATCCTAGATTAGCCAAATTTGAACCTGCTTTTAGACTAGAGTCAGAAAAGCACATGGGAAACAAAAGGAAATGTGGTGGAGACACACCTGATAGAATAGATTCACAGGTCCTCATAAAAGAAAGTCCATTGAATGACCATCGCTGTGATGTAATCGGACTGATGGCTTGTCTAATCTTTGGCTACAAGGTCAGGGCCAGACAGTTAATACATTGCTGTATTAACACAGATCTTTGAAGACAGCTCTGCCACTCTACCCAACACCCCTCA
The DNA here is from genome assembly GCF_949987615.1 of Pollachius pollachius. Taxonomy (NCBI): domain Eukaryota; kingdom Metazoa; phylum Chordata; class Actinopteri; order Gadiformes; family Gadidae; genus Pollachius; species Pollachius pollachius. Next base: position 21,001,744 of record NC_136942.1, on the reverse strand, counting down.
TTTGTAACAGTGTGGTTGCCATCAGCTAATCATATCAAAATGCACCGCCCCCATGGGGAGGTGGGGACGGAGGCCAATGGAGCGACAGGGATGGACAGAAGCATAGGTCAGGGCCCCTTATTTAAACCCTCCCTGAGCACAGTGGGTACAGGCCACTGAAATACAAAGAGCCTCTCTGCTTTCATCTGGCAAAGCTTTCGCAGAACACAGAGACCAGCGGGGTGCCGGGGAGGAACTCACGGGCCGATAGATTTACGGAGAAGGTGCCGCACTCCCCTGGATTAATCCAAACCAAAATGGCTCTGAGACAACAGCAATTTGATCAGCTCCGACCTGGATTACACCGCCCCCCAGCCCCCCAACACACACTCCCACTGCGGCTGCTTCTGATCTGCCCGCTCTGTGGGTCTTCATTAACTCAGGTTGAGAACGTTCACCGCAGCACACTGGTCTTCGAAGCCCAAACAGAATAGAAAAGGATGACTCAATTCAAGCATCGCATTGAGTGATAACACTGTGTTGATGAAAACTACAGTAATAGTGAATAATATAAAAAGAAAACGGCACTCCATCTCAATTGGAGGCTGTCCATTGAACGCAAACCATTTTTCGTTATGTCCCGAGCTCACCTCTAACAAACACGTATCTTCCACCAACATGCTCCTTCCTGTCACGGACAAAGGGCCCGGCCCCAGGAGTCTCAGGGGCCGCACTGAAGGGGGTCCCCCACTCTGAGCCGGCCCTCTGACCCGGTGACAGTCCCCGCCTGAGAGAGACGGCTACATTCATGCTCTGATCCGCGGGTCAACTCCACCGCGCTGTGCACTCCAAAGAGGGCAGAGCCAAAAATTAATTAAAAAACGCTACTGTGTGCTGAATGACGGCCACCTTTTGTTGGTCCTTGCCGTTGGATGGGGGGGGGGGGGGGTCCCCGCGTCCCGGTTGCTATCAAACCCCGGGTGGCCTCGGCCGCCATTGTCTCACTGCCAAGCGATCCCCTTATCAGCGGCGGCGCATAAATGAAGCCACCTTCTTGTTTGCGTGCTGGTAATTACAACATCCGCCATTCTGAGGGTTACAACAATGACACCTCCAGGGGAGGGGAGAGTGTGACATGTTTAAAAGATGTGTGGCCCCTTGAAAGCTGCCTCACGTGCCGTCGCGTGTGCCGTCACACACAGAACAGCTCCCGGCTCCGTCCCTAACCCACACGGACATGTCAGCAGGACACACAGACGGGAGGACAGCGGGCCAGTCCGTTACCGTTGACGACCCGCGGTGTCGCGGCGCCGGAGAGCTCGGCTCACAAGGCGTTTCAGCAGGAGGAAGCTCAGGGTTTAATGCGCTCCATCAATCCCGTCGGCACAGTCCCGGGAGCGGGCCCCGGAGTGGGTTAGTGGCGTGTTGGGGTCTAGAGGTGCGGCAGGAAGTCAGGCAGCAGGGGAACAAATAGTCTCGGCAGCCCTCAGTTTTAACTACCCCGGTTCCATTTGACCCACGCGCATTGCATTCCGAATGCATTTGTACTTGTAGCTTTTCACACATCGGGACACACACACTCACTTCCACACACCCACACACCCACACACCCACACACACACACACACACACACAAGTAAACACATACACACACAAAAACAAACACAAATTCCTGTTCACAACTCACCGGCAATGGCAACTTAAGGCAATGACCATAAGGTGCAAATGGCCATAAGGTGCTCATCTTAAAGTGCATGTTATCGAGACAGAGCGAATGCAGAGGACAAGCGATGTGCACACTTAGTCCCGGGAACACAGGTCCTTGTCTGGACACACATTCCTACTGGGAATGGGGGGACGGCCCTCAGCTGGCCCACCCATCACTCAGAGAGTTGGATAGAGTGGGGCGAGTGCAACGAGGGCACACAGCCGCCGCCCAGGAAGCACCGCAGCAGAAACCAGGGGAAAGGCAGTTGGGCTAAATGGAATCAGAAAGAGGTAGCTCCAGCAACCCGATGGCTGCTATACTCCAGCGGTCGCTCGGGTACAAGCAGTGTGGAGGAAGAGTGGAGGGAGGAGAGCTACGGAGCACTCATGAGCACTTCATCTGGTCTGTTTTACTGAGGAAAGTTAAACACATAAGAACACTCAACACATGGACTTATTATAGACGGTTGGATTGACAGACACGGGTTTGGATTGAAGGGTTCAGTAGGGCTATGCAACAGTTCTATTCCCACTTAACTACTGAGAATACTCACTATCAACATCAACATTCAACACCACAAGAGATCCCATTAAATATATAATATTGGTGTCATAGAACAATCATGCACAAATAGCATTGCAGCAGTATGTGTCGTATGAGGATATCTCAGACTGGGGGGAACTGGTGAACAGCAGCGTTTAGCCAGCAGAACAGACGATGGTAAGAAGAGAGTAAGGAGTTAAATTATTTAACAAGACAGACAGCCGTCTTCAATCACAAAGAAGACCCCGGATCCACAGACGTCCGGCACACGGAGAAGTGGAATATTTTCCCCATGAACCCCAGCGTCTCACCATGCAGGGCACTAACGCCGTTGATAGTCTGCTCATACACACCTTCTGTTTAATTGCATCCCAGCCTGAGGGGATTGCCACTTAATGTAGGTAATATAAGCTGCCTTAACCCAGGAAAAAGTACATTGATTCCTGAACGAAGACGCAGCACTCTCAGTTATGGCACACTCAGAGCGCAGCGACGCAATCACTCTATAAAAGAGGGCAATATCGTCCGAGCACAGAATAAAAGGACAAGCCAGGAGGTGTTATGTTCTAGACTCCAGACGTGGCGAGTGCTCGGGTCAGGAGGACCGCGTTGAGCTCAATAGTCATAGACAAGTGACTCAATTACCGCCTTTGCTCCGGTGTCGACCCCTCAATTAGTGTGGAACTGTACCAATCTGCCCCCCGAATACAGCCATTCATCACCGGACCGCCCGCTGCTGGGCTGGAAACGAGGGCAGGCAGAGGTCAGAGCCAAGCCCTGGCCATGTAAGCAGCCCGGTTAATATGGTCTGTCTAACAAGATCAGCCCGCGTAGGTCACCAGCGAACACGTGGCGCTGTGGCAGTCTGCACGGTGACAGTCTGCGAGAAACGGTGATAAATGAATGAACCCAATATTCAACCTCACAAAGCAGCCTACTGATTGCAATTGAAGAATGCAATATAAACTGGCTTTTTGAGTTTGATAATCGCAAAGTTTACTCAAACGCTGTACGAAGTAGAGAGGATCTGACGCTTGGGGGGGGGGGGGGGGGGGGGGGGAGAGAAAGAGAGAGAGAAAGAGAGAGAGAGAGATGCAGTAAGTAAGGGGCAGATCACAAGTAACTAAGTACTGGAGTACACAGATATTCAGATAAGGCCTAAGTGGGTGTAACAAATGTACCAGCATCTGCTGGCGCATTGGGGCATTCACAAAGGCCCTGCACCCTTCGGTCGTGTACCGAGTGGCCCCGGCGAGCCGCTCCTCTTACCTGCTCCCCTGCACAGGTGATAGGGTTGCAGTCACAGTAAAAGTGAAGCTGTGATGATTTAATTATGATAGCGGTTCACTCAGTCACAGTGGCTCGGATTACCGATCGGGGGGTGAGGTGACACAAGCGAGGCTTGGTTTACGTTTACAAGAGCTCACATTTAATCCCCCTGGAAGGCCGGCCGGGGAAGGTGACGTCCCGGGAGGCTCACCCCCGTATCCGGACAGAGCGCGGTGGCATGGCCACACCTGTCTGGCTCCGTTCTCGGAGGCCTAGTTTACCCCGTGAAAGATAACCACGGCTTTTCCACTGTCAGGATACCTGCCCCGGCTCATCTGCCGCGAGTCACAGCCATGTCACCGCACCGCGCTCAGGGGAATTCAGTTACCACACAGTTTGACCGACCACTTGGAATAATGACCCACGTGTCTCCCCCCGCCATCATAACCGATAATCAACCGCACCTATGAGCACACGGTTTAATTAACCTTTGACACCAGCTGATATATAAATAAAGAGACACAAAAGGTGCCATCCAGCATTTAATTATTTCTCCATCGTACATTGTCTCACACAATGGCTCCTCTAACGGTGAGATCTCCACCCCCCCCCCCCCCCTTGAGTTTGATAGCTTGCTCTACCTTTAAGCTACACAGCCAATACCTTTTAAGCAAGGAATGCATTTCTTAATTAAGCGAAGGGGGCAGATATTAATTTAAAGCCATTAAGCAGCCAGGCCTTATGTTGCCTGACATTTAGTTGTGATCACACGAGTCACTGTGTACTGTTATGGGAAGCCATTACCCTGCTGTCATCCCAAGATGTTTCCCTGCACTAATTACCACAGCAATCATAACACACTGCGTCTTCTACCTATACACCATAACATCAGCGGGCAGGGGGGCTGGGGGGGAGGCCTGGAAGTAATTATACTCTTCTTCACAACTTTATTCCTCGTTTTCTCTTGACCTGTTGGTTCTCTCGCCACTGAGGGAGCGGAGTCCACCTGATGCCGGAGCCTGAGCAGCGAGCGAGGACCAGGGTGTAGCCTGACCCCTCTGGAGAGCGTGGTGTCCCAGCCGCACGCAGCTTATTTACACTCATGTCTGGGGCTGCGCTGAGGTCTGACACATCAACTATTCATGGTGCTTTCTACGGTGCACCCATCAGATGGCCACCAGGAGACCGAGGGGAACGGCCGGCTTTGGTTACACATCCTCCTGGTGCCGAGCATCCCGGAGGAGAGCACCTCCGTGCACACATACACACACACAGACAGACATGGACACACGCACACATACGCATGCACACATACACATGCACACACACACACACACACATACACGCACACATACACATGCACACATACGCACACACACATGTGTACACACACACAGACACGCATACATAGAAACACATGCACACACACAGAAAAAATGCTTCAAGACGTTAATTAAATTGATGTGATGGATACTCTGCTGGCAGTTAGAGATTGTATCTTTTTCTAGAAAATGTTTAGTAAGGTGCAAAGTCCGAGGCAGCTTAGGTGTTGATCGCCAGCAGTACCATTCCTTAAAGTATATTTTTGCTGTTGTTGTTTTAATTAAAAAGACAGATGGGTGATTACAGAAAAACTGTTTGTTTTGTTGCGTGAGCGTGTGCATGTGTGTGTGTGTGTGTGTGTGTGTGTGTGTGTGTGTGTTTGTGTGTGTGAACACCTCCCTCACTGTGTAATTGTAGGCTCTCTGGGCTGACAGATACAAGCAGGAAAGCCCAACAGGCCAGCTGGCTGAATTATTCCAGCAGAAAGCAATCTAACACCGCCTCCCTGATGACCCGCTGCACACCAATAACCCGGGCCGGGCGGTCAGTATGGAGGTCTGCTGCAGGAGGTCCTGCACGGATGTAAGGTACAGCTAACAAACAACCCAGCTGATAAACCACTGCTGTACACAGGCTCATCCGACAGGCTGTGTAGCGCCGTGGTGTAGCATCCAGCCAGCCCCGACGCAGGAGGCCTCTCAGACTGCCTGAGAGGTGCAGGGCTCTTCATCAATTCAGCAGGATTAGTTAAAAGTGGGGCGAACAGCAGTAACGAATCAAGAGTTTTCCTCGCTAAAACGACCACATAAAGAAAAGGAGAGAAGCAGATGATATGGATTTTGTGCAGGGGCTCAATGGCGTGAGGAGTTGTTTGGCTTGCATTATTGACTTCCCAGTATGGCGGAACCGTCTGGGTGAGGGACGCCTTTTTCTTCACTCTAACTACGGTGTCATAAATAGAAAAGGCCATTAATGAAACCCACTCATGGCTTTAAAGCACACACAATCGGCGCACACACGATCGGTGATCGGCGGTGTGCGCCGATTTAAACAGGAGAGGAGTGAGAGGGGATCTCAGGAGTGGTCCTGAGACTATCACTCACAGCAAACTACCCCATCGCTGAATAATGAGCGTAAGTGCTGGTGAATAAGTCAGTAGCTGCAGAAAGTGATAAGGAGGGAGTGGAGGGAGAAAGGGAGAGAGGGAGAGATGGAGAGATCGACAGGGAGGGAGAGAGAGAGAGCCAAGGTCCATAATGTTCACTGACATGTGACGTTGTGTTGTGCAACAGAGAAAGAAAGGCAGTGTTTGTTCTCCATGACAGCAGTGACAGACACAGCATTGGGATATTGTGAGGATCTTCTACATTGCGTTGTTATAGTTTATGTAGTCCCCCCTTTCCCCTTCCATAGAGTTGGATGACTCTTTGGTTTGGGGTTAGCACCAAATGTGTTAAGCATCAATTAGAAATAAATTCACTAACAGTTTAAGAGCACTCAAGCCTTAGAAATGTATTTGTAATACTTCCAAATCTGTCAGTTACTGGGAATATACAAGGCATTATTATAAGACAATGCTGCATTCATAACCTGGTGTGGCTGTCATATTGACCAGGCCTGTGATCATGTATCATTCTGGAGAAGAGAAAATAGAAATGGAAAAAGGTAACAAAACTGTCATGTCGATGTAATAGCCTGGAAAATCAATAACATACAATTGGATCACATGTCATGTATGTCAAACGAGATCTGTATCAAAAGAGTGGGACACACACCATATGGCCGTGAAGACAAATAGATCTATTTATATTCAAACATTAATTTTAATGTCAGTAAAAGTGGCCCAAACCGTGTGTTGTTATGGATTAATAGGTGATTGAAACGCTATATCAAGGACAAACCTCAACATTTTCTAAACAACGCAGCAGAAACGCAGGTCACCTCCAGTTCAGCTGCAGCAAGCGAAGAAAGATTAATATAACATTTGCTGAACAATAAAAACATAATGCCACAGCGGACAGAGAGATAGAAGAGCTCACACCCGGTTTGTGTTGCGGGGATAGTTTCATTTGCTTTTGGTCAAAGCCTTCAAGACACAAATGAAGAAGAAGAAGAAGAGGTGAATGAACAACAAGGAAACAAGGTTCTTGTATGAGGAGAAAATAGGCGGTGAAACCCTTCTGACTTCCTGTCAAGACAACAGGATACTTCTTAGTTCCTTCTGAACTGACTGATCATAATAAAACTTGGTCACGGAACAATAAGTCCATTAACATCCACACCTGACTCCACGCGAGCTAATTGAAGTAAAGTCATTACACTGAAACAATGCAGCTAAGCGTTCTTCCCACGCAGCAAGGAGGTCTCCAATCACCCTTTAATGAAAAGCCTGAAGCTACGCCATGCTAGTCTGCTACAACGGGCAGAAAGAAGGCGACAGTCCCCACCACCTCAAATAAACGTATCCATTCCACTCAGACACCACATACTAGATAAATATTTATATGCCATAAACTGTGTCGATAAATCCAACAGGGGGAGAAAGGGAAGGCTATCCTGCAGCATGTCAATAGTTGATTAGGCCAGCAGATAATCATTTTTCTCTGGGCGGTGGAGGCTGATATGAAGTCGATATGCGCTGTCAGAGTTTGTTTTGGCCCCGCCGCCACACAGAGGCTGCTGCTGCTGGAGGATGTGGCACTCTGCCTCTGAGCTGCGTTAATTGGACAGGGGGCGTGTCCGGAGGTGGCTGGAGAGGCCGGGCCTGTCATGTCACACACGTGCACATATGTGTGTGTGTTTATGTGTGTGTGTGTGTTTTATATACAATGTATATACGCATGTGTGTATACATATAATATAAATGTGTTGGTGTGGGCGTGTTGTATACAATATGTATATGTTTGTGTGTGTGTGTGTTTGTGTGTTAGTGAGAGTTTATATATAATAGATATGTGTGTGTTTGTGTGTGTGTGTGCGTGTCTGAGTGTGCTTGTGTGTGTGTGTTTGTGTGTGCATGCGCGCGTGTATGCGTGTGTGTATTCTTGTGCGTGTGCGTGTGTGTTTTTGTGTGTGTTCTTGTGTGCATGTGTGTGTGTGTGTGTGTGTGTGCTGATGGGAGAGACTGTGCAGTGTGGATGGCTCTCCACAGCGGCTCTATATCTGACCATTATGCTCGCCCAGACACAGGGGAGTCGGGCCCTTTTAATTGTCTTTCTGACACCCAGCTGCACGCGAGAAGCTATGATACCACTGAGGACGGGAGGGGAGGGGGAGGTTGGGGAAGGGTGAAGGGTGCTGAATGAGAGAGAGCAAAATGGCAATCGCACAAGCGCCAGTGCCGCCGCCGCCCCGCGCAAGACGATGAACACACACACAATCAGTCAGGATAAAGATCTCCACCCCTCGGCCCGGCGTGAAAGGGGAAGTGGGCGGTGCTGGGGTGAAAATCAATACGCAACCACTCCTTTCTGGAGGGACATGTGTGTCACAGTCAATAGGGGTTAATAGGCAGGGTTGTTCAGTTAAGACAGGCGGCTGGGGAGAGCGACCCACTCCTGACAGCTTAATACATACTGAATGGCACGCTGGTAGCATGTAGCAGTCACCGCGGACACATCAGGGCTGGGATGGAATCTGATCGGCGCAGGCAAAAGTTAATTATAGGATGGAGTTGAAGGTCTTCTACACAGTGCTGCAGAATTACCAAGCCCAGCGATGGCGGACAGCGTGGAACAGTGGGAACAGGCGAACACGCGTGGTGTACTCCTCTACTTTACAAGGAGTTGGATTGGGACTAGTGAATGTTTTATTTGTAGGTGATATTGAGTGGATGGTGGTGGACACCAGACAGGAACACAAGTCCTTAACGAAACAAAATGAGAACGTCAGAATGTTTAATGTAACTAAAGGCTTTTAATCACAACAATTAAAACTAGACCACAGATGTAGAGACTCATCTGCAAAACTGGTCAAAATCCATGGCGCAAACTGAAACTCAATGATTCAAACTAATTAAACACAATAAAATGCAGTGATTAAAAAAATGGCCGGTAGATAAAAGGAAATCCAAAATCACTTAACATGTGTGAAGGTAGTTAAAATGATTAACAACTGAATTCACGTGCAGGTTCGATATCGGTCCCTATGCTGTGACGAAATGGGAAACATGAGAGGTTTAAATGACATAAGCGTGGATAAAAGGGCCATCGATAGCAGTGTTAAAACCTTTAAAAAAATTGTATCTTACAACTTTAATACTGTTCATAGGTATATTGTATATTAGATAATTAAGTCATTTAGTTATAGTTAGATTTTGTTGAATGTAAATATTTTTTCTATCTTGACAATATGTCCTCAATTAATAACTCAAATTATATAAAAGGCAATTAATGACTGACAAATCAAATCAATAGCCTTAAAAAACTATGACATTAACCTCATAAGGAATCATGAGCACTAACCTCCTATCATACTAACTACACATTATATATGTTTTTCGGGGGAAGGGTATCTTCTCATTTTAAAATGTTATCTATATCTAATTATCATTTTCCTGTTGCGGATGAATAAAGTACATCTTAACATCTAATTAGGTCTGGAGATGAGTCTAAAGGGCACTCGTCGACAGCAAGGACATAGGGACACAGGAACTAGAGAACGTCCAGACAGACAGGTGGACAGACAGACAGCGGCTCACCCCAGGCCTTCTCTGTCATGCAGAACCCTGCCTCCCTGCTCTGATTCATCAGGCCTCACTCTCTGCATAATCACAGGTTAATTGGCTGGGAGAGAGGGTGACAGGGTTCTGCTGGAGAGAGGAGAGACAAGACAAACATGACTTTAACAGTTGAGGAACACTTTTATCATCAATCATGAGCCATCAGAGCGGCTTTGGGCGTGCAGAGTGGATCATAATAGCTTAATTAATTGGGGTCTTGGGGTCACTGTGTTTAGTGCTATGAAATATAATTTAACCTCTTAATTAGTGCCCATTAGGACCTCATTTCGATTATTATCATCTCTTAATTTTCTCACTCTTACTGGTAATTAACGACATTTTCAGTGTAATTCTCAAATAGATTGGTATGTTAAAACCCAGTGGTTGAACCACATGCTGTCAATATACAAATGCATCATTTTCTTAAGTAAACTATGCTCTAGTCAGGTGTGTGACTGTAACGTATCAAGTCTCCACACCCTTTAAGCACTGCTTATAGATGCAGAGCAGTAACAGCAGTGAGCAGCAAGGGGTCACCCCCCCGTATACAGGCTGATGGTGGGGGAGAGGGGTAGGAAAGAGGTCTTGACATTTCAATAAGTGGAACAGACCGTTAGCGATTCAGTCCCAACTTTTCTGAAACAATTATTGAGATGGCACCTCCAGGCCATGTGTGTTCCTGCTCCCCTGGGTGCTGCTGGCTGAAACAGTAATTGACTAAATTGTAGAACACATCAGGGCCATTTAAAATTTGCCGAAAATGAATCGTTTAAAATGAAATGAGGGTGACTCTCAAATTAGCAGGGAATATGATTGAGATGTGGCTCTGGGAATTAGGAAACATGATTTAGTGCTCCGCAGGATGGAGCATCTGTGAATAGTCCAGCGTTACACCCACACACACACACTCATTGCTATGACTTATATTTAAATATCATAGCAGTTTATCAAAGCTTGAATAAAACACCATGACTCTTATTTAAACACAACAGCTAAGTTTCCATGATGACTTCCTAAAGATGGCACTGATTATCTCACCATAGCCGTTCATTTGCAGAGCGTTCATTGGCTTCTATTTATGGGGGTCTTGACTAAAAAGGGCCCTTGTAATTGCTATATCTACATAGTTATCTGACAGTTGAGTCAAAGTCACAAATACACCACAGTATGTGAAATACACACATCGATCTAATTTAACATTTGAGAAAAACAATGTATTTAAGCTTTATCATATCCTTTTCAGATGGCATCACTAAATACATTGTCAATATTATGTTCCCTGTGTACACCATTGCCAGGTTTTTGTCATTCTAGTGGGAAAACTGCAGAAAACTGCAGAAAAATGTATAAAGTACTTGACCGACCTTGTATTATAAGTACCAACTTCAATCTCCGAGGGTGACAGTTGAGTCCATGGAAGCGTAACTTGGCCAAAGGAATTCGGGTTGTGAGCAAACTGCGTGATAAATCATAGGGCAGAAATCTCATTGGTTAAAACATATTGTGCTGCGAGGTGTTTAGGGAACATGATCTTAGCTACATTTTACAAGGGTGTACTCATTTCTGGGGAACACCACCAAATGACTGTGACTGTTTAAAGGCCTGACACTTGTGATTGATTGTTGTGCAGGGACTGTGTTGATTGTTGCCTGTTGTGCCAGTGCTGTGGCTCCCAGCAGCCACTGCTTCCCTCTCAGCCGGGCTCAGCTCCCCCAACCCATCAAGAGTAATTACCACGTTCATTAGCCCCACTGGTGGCCAAACCATTTAAGCACAAAATATTTTCTTTATCACCTTTTGCCCGTTGCTTTTGACCCTCTTAGAAGTCTGCATAGTGCATTCATGTATATGATTGTTTCTTTGTGGTTGATATCCAATCATATTTCTTTAATAGCAAGGACGAGTCTGAAATAGAACCGTGGTGCCGGCCGCGTGTAAAATATTCTCTCTTAAAAGGGATGTCAGATTGGCTGCCAAACTGCTGGCTGTTCATGTAAAAGTGCAGAAGGACCGATTATGAAAAACCCTGGATGTAACACACATTCCATGGTGAGACGCTTACACCATCGGGAGGAAATGAAAGAGCCACGAGCTATCTGAGGGCGATGTCCAAGTAATTTTTCTTTAATAGGAAAATTGTTACTTATTGATCTGCACTTTGTAGTGCCTGACAGCTACGCTCCAATCATGATGGCTGTCAGGCCCGTGGAACATACTCTGGGCTCCTTTGCAGTTTGATGGCACATAGATTCCTATTACTGGCACTTTTCCAATGTTAATTACCTCCAACATAATATCATCTCTCTTAAAGGACTGTCACACAGGCTAGCCGCGTCCCACCAGAGGACAGTGTTGATGGGAGGGGTTTTATGAGAGGGATGGGCTGAATGTGTCTATAATATGCTTTTCCTGTTGAGAGCTCTCACTGAGGCTGTGCACCACTGACTCTGGCCATTAGGCTGCATGATGGGCTTTTCTTTTCCACACCATTTGCCATGGTCAAAATAGCATAAAAACTCAATTTTGGCTCAATAGCAAAGACTTCAACTGAATAATCACAAGGGTGAAACTGTAACTATTACAGAGGTACCTCTGGGATAGCCATACATAACAGGGGTGTCAAAAACAGTGTAGGTTTTCTGGAGGGCAAAGTGTTTAAAGTGTACGCTGTTAGCTTTCGCTCCGACATCTGCTTTTAATTACTCAATTAGCGCCATCATTTAGTCTCCTTGACACTCATCCAAATAGCACATCATAGCCAGGAGTTGTTCGGTTCAAGCAGAGCGTTAAAGGTGCCATGAAAAATGTATACATGATAATGTATATGGATAATTTACTAATTGACCCAATTAAAGAGAGGGAATTGCTTTGAATGGGAACAGCTCCAGCGATGCCCTGCAGCGCGACGCTGTGACACCCCTGATCAACCGCCTCCCCTCTGCCTATTCACACGCCTGTGCCCCGGGTCATGGATCAGCCAGACAAAAGCATTTCCTCTCAGTCATTCAGCAACAATAACATCCAGTATTCAAAAGTTACACGGCACTTAAAGAGACAGGGCAAAAATGTTGGCAGATATGTTTGTAAACTGTGTTTTCACCATTTCTTAAAAGATCGTTGCCCATCCGTTGTCTGGGGCAACCTCTCCTCTTCCCTGAGATGCGCGCGGATTGCTCAGAGAGAGTCCACCATCAGACTCAAGTGAATTAGCGCAGGCCTATTTCCCAGCATAGTTAAACTAATTCAAACCCCTCCTCCTCGCCCACCATCAACACCACCGCGAATACACACACACACACACACACACACACACACACACACACACACACACACACACACACACACACACACAAAGAATGATTGTTCCCCTGCGGTGGTGATTTCCTTGCCTGCTATGGATGCATAAATAAACATAGGCATAAATACACAGAGGACATTGACTGGGACTGGCTGACCAAGTGGGGCAGCTGTTATTAAAAGGGCTATTTATCACTGTCACCCCTCGCAGGTTCCATCCCTCTCTGCCCTCCAGCGATGTCACCAGGCCGCACAGGAACAATGTCTCATCCCGGCCCAACCTGCCCACTCCTCCAGCTCCCCAAAACAAACAGGACGCGAGCAAACAGCCGCGCTCCTCACGGAGGCTCTGAACACACAGATAGACACTACTGTAGAGGCTATGCACACACAGATAGACTCTACTGTAGAGGCTATGCACACACAGAGATAGACGCTACTGTAGAGGCTATGCACACACACAGATAGACACTACTGTAGAGGCATCACACACAGATAGACGCTACTGTAGAGGCATCACAAACAAAGATAGACGCTACTGTATAGGCATCACACAGACAGATAGACGCTAATGTAGAGGCATCACAAACAAAGATAGACCCTACTGTAGAGGCTATGTACACACACAGATAGACGCTACTGTAGAGGCTATGCACACACACAGATAGACGCTACTGTAGAGGCATCACAAACAAAGATAGACGCTACTGTAGAGGCATCACACAGACAGATAGACGCTACTGGAGAGGCTATGCACACACACAGATAGACGCTACGGTAGAGGCATCACACACACAGATAGACGCTACTGTAGAGGCATCACACAGACAGATAGACGCTACTGTAGAGGCTATGCACATACACAGATAGACGCTACTGTAGAGGCTATGCACCCAGACTGAAAGACGCTACTGTACAGGCTGTGCTGATACACATATAGAGGCTGTGCAGACACACAGATAGAGGCTATGCAGACACACACATATAGAGGCTGTGCAGACACACAGATAAAGACTGTGCACACACACACATATAGAGGCTATGCACACACACACACACACACACACACACAGATAGAGGCTATATGCACACACACACTGATAGAGGCTATGCACACACACAGATAGAGGCTATGCAGACACACATACGCTCAGGACACAACACAGGGCGCGTAAAGGCCCACACCTTTCCTTTATGCGTCACAATGCGTGCATACATTTTATTGAAACAAATTGCTCTAGACTGCCAGTGAGAGCAAGGAGAAATGCTGAAACGGGAATCCCGCCACACTCCATTGCAGTTGACCATCTAAAACACATCTACGCTCCACACACATACGCACCGTTTATTTTCTGCTCCGGTGCATTATTGATTGTGCGCACAATTATCCACTTTTTCCAAAGCACTGCATTAAGCGAATTCCCCCTTTGTTGGACAATAAGTACAGAAGGTTGGCTGAGGCAACCTATCCTTCAGCCTAGGGGGACAATCCACTTTCTTCCATAGCCTCATCACCATTACCAAGGCCGTATACAAAAAGAACACACACACCACAATTAGTCCACCTCTTCTGGGGAATCCCAGCCAGGGAAGACACAGGCTCCGAGTCTTACCCTTGTCACGCGGCCACTTTACACAAGTCCTGCTCCGGAATCGCCCTCTGAAAGGCCCATTGGGCTCTGCGGTTAAGAGAGTGAACTCCTGGCAAGAGTTCTTGCCATTTATTGAATTATATTTTATAGTCTATTCGGTTTATTACGTCTTTTAATGGATAGTCAATTCAGTTCAAAGCCTTGTCCGTGGCTTGCGGCTATGTACCAGTAACCCTTTAAAAGTATCACACGTGCGCGCGCACACACATGCTCAGAGAAACACACACACACACACACACACACACAGCAATCTCACTCACTGTTAATGATGTGCTTACTTAACCAATTTAGGCCCCTTAATTCCTATTAATTTAACATAATAGCGATGCTCTCCACTTGAGTTAACAACACCCCAGCAGAAAAGCACCGGGCCCCGAGGGGAGGCCCTTGAAAGGCGCCAACACTGCACAATTTCCGCATTCTTTGATAAATATGTAACCGTATGTATATCGCTGTTAAAATGCATAACCCTCGCGTAAGACCCCCATCAAGTCCGTTTTACACCTGTATTACATTTCCCCTTCAATCAGCAGCTTTGCTCAGACACCGGCCTCCCACGAGAAGCAGAAAACCATTACAGGAGACTGCAGCTCATTTGCAGAGAGATTGGAGATCACAGAGCTGCAGCATCAGAAAAAGAGGTATGAGGCGTTTCTGAGGACAGGATTGATTTATTCCACGACCCTGTTTGTATGCAGCCACAGCCTGCAGGGTGTACTTCATGTAAATCCCCAGGCCTGCATATCGTCTGCACACAAGAAAACAGAAAGGCCCGAGAAAATATACCCAAAAGTGACAAATTCTAAAATATATATGTTGATGTGGAGTGTTGATACACAATTCTCTGATGATAATCTGATGACGATCACGAACCAGAGGAAACAGAGGCAAAATTTATATTGTGACATTAAGGGCTGAGATGGTGGAATATAAATAAATAAGTACTTGAGAGTATTTTAATTCTGACTTTAGAGAAACAGATCAAGCAGTGCCTGTGGCTAGAGGAGCCTGACTGCCTGCCGGTGGGGGGTAAAAGACAGCCGGGTGGGGGGGGGAGTCTGTTTTGTAATGAGCTGAAACTTTAAATACTGCATAATATATAATGAAAATGGATAGTTCATTTAACTCTCGGGATAAGTCGGGGAAAACTATTAAAATCCATTACTCATAATGTCAACAGAGTAAGCAATGAGTACGAGTGAAGGGAACGCCATGTCGTGTCGATAGCGAGATTTGGGAATAAAGTAATAATCAACCTAGAATGAAGAAAATAAGACATTAAGCCATATGAATGAACGTACAAAATAACACCGCCGCAGCCCATCGTATCAAAAGAATAAAGCATTAAACTACAACAAATAAAACACTGACGATGATAATGAATACGTTCCTAATGTTGTAAGGTGTAATTATTCCGAGTCGATGAGGAATGTGTACCACATACGTATGGTTCATTCATTTCAATTGAAAAAGCGAAAAAGAGCATGGCCCATAGGATTGAAAGATATTTCAGACACCTAATGTCCATAGCATTGACCGCATTTATAGGCACAGCAGGTGCAGCGCTGCTCCACCAGTCCAACCCCCACCCTCCCCTCCCCTCCCCCACCCGCCTGCAATGGAGGCTTTGGGCTTCTGAAAAAAGAGAAAGAAAAAAAGAAATATGGCTCTACTTGTCAACCCTTACGTTCTGCTTAGTAATGACAATGTTTGCCCCCTTGGGTGAAGACATACACCATAATAGATTTTTAATAGCACTACCAGCCCCCCCCCCCCCCCCCCCCCCCCCCTTAAAAAAAAGAAACACATGCAAAAATACCATAATAAGGTGAACACATAAAATATAAACATATTTGGTGGCACTCTTATTCAACACACTGTGCCCTTTTTTCTCCGTACAAGAGGTTCCTCTCACCGCGGCGACATTGAGGATGTTCCTCTGCAGTGTTTGTATTGAATCCACAAGGCCCGGCTGCCCAGAGCCTTCGGATCAACATATGCCACGTCTAACTGTGCTGACTTTTAATTTGAAGGTGATCCACCATATACGGCAACACATGCCGTGACTACCTTTCCGTGGTGCTTTGAAATTGATTCTATATAGCGAGGCATGCCAGACTGCATGTCGACATGTCTGCTGTGGTGTTTCCACTCTTAATTTGAAGGTGATCCACCATCCATACGGCGATGTGACTAATGGCTCTGGTGCCCCCGCTGCTATCAGAGCAGGTCGGGATAGGGAAACGATTGGCCAATCTACAGGCTCGCTGATAACCTCATGCACATTAGCTGCAGGGGTTGTTCCTACAATAATTGTTTCTGCCAACTTATGTGGCAGTGCTATGTATGTGACAGAGAGAGGGGGGGAAATGCAGCAATTTGGTCTGATAAATAATTGATTTCAGAATTGCCATTTTATTCATAAACTACTTTATTTTTAAAAAAGCTATTATTTTAGACAGAGTATAATAATTATTACACTGGCCGTATTGTTTTACACGTTCTCAACAAAACACTGTACTCAATCTATCCACTTTGTTTTGGACTTCCTGTCGAGGAAACGTCCCCATGTTCAGGATCCAATTTAACTTTACAAAAGAGATATTCATTGTTTGTCAACCGCTATAACTGCAGTTCACTCTTTTTAACATTCAGTCGCTTCAGAAGGACGAGACGACGTAGCACTGAAAACCCAGATGGCCCCGATCTCAAGGCAGCAAGCCTCTCCCTGCTGGCTCTGAGCAGCACGGCGGAGACACCCTAGACTACGCTGGTGGTGGTGCCCAGGGATCTGTGTCACACTGAGCCTCTGACCGGCCCAAACGGGGGCCTCCTCTGCAGGTTACGGTGTGCCGCAGTCATGGAAAACAAATACCCTAATACTTACACACACACATACACATGGCTTGGATTTCACAGACTCACAACCATCTCTTAATAGGCAGACACAAAGCTGCGGTCTGTCGGGGCCCCATGCTAAAACGTCTCGGTGCTACAGTATCAATGCACCGGCAGAGGGTCAAAAGGTCAATAAGTAATTAAGACATGGTTGCCTGAGCATTCCCCACGCACACGTTCAGGTCCCGGCGAGAAAGAAAGGCCAGAGATGAGAGGGGGAGATTTGGGTGCAGGTTGGTAACGTGGGGGATCGGATTTCCTTAAGTGTGTGTAAATGTTCCTGTCACAGGCAATTAGCATGATTAAGCGATAGTGTGCCGTCATCGCGCTGATTAAGAGTGTGTGTCTGGACGGTGATGGAGCGAGCTCCCTCCTGACTTAGTGTGAACTATTGATAGAATTTAATTGAGAGTATGTAACTGTGATATTTATGGTTTTACTCATCATTCTTACGGTTTCTCTATTGTGCAATATATTAGACCATTACTTTATTATGCATTGTTTTTAGACATTTTTTCCATCCTATTCGGTTTATTTTGATTAACCAGATTTTGGAGATGATTTGGACTCTGAGTTGGTTATATTCATGCTCTAAGGTGGTGAACCCATCTGGTTCACATCCTTTGTGCATTAGAAATCTGTTTTGGATTATTACTTCCCAATGATATCAAAGCAGTTGAGTTCTTTCCTTAACTTATTTGCTCTGGGCCCTGTGTTATCGTTCCCGTTAGTGCACTTTGGTTTGTTTTTCTTGGTAAATCGTCTCCTTTAGGTTGACCATTCAAACACTTTGAAAATTGAATTATTAAGAATTGTGTTTTAATCATATTTAGAAGTGGCATTAGCCTAAAACCAAATATATGTGCACCAACATAATTTAAATAGCAACAATAATAAATCCCTTCATATAGGGATTTGTCTAATTTCTAAATATACATAAATATATCTGACCGTTCAGCTAGTCTAGCCATGTCTGAATCAATCCTAGAATAGTTACCAACAGAATGCAGTGGTTCTACTAAGGAGGTTACCGAAAGCAGTCTGTATGATATGTAGGCCGATATCACGGAACACATAAAGACCAAGGGCCAAGAGGTCCATTGATTTACATGTTGAACAAGAAATTATTCCTTCAGCTTCATTGTTGCTAAAAGAGAGGCCAAGGCCAGAAAATTGGGGTCGCTGATAAATGCTATTAGTAAGAGACGGTGGGGGTGGGGGAAATCAATATGGCAGTTTGTCAAGCAGTCTCCGAGGGGCCGGAGCCCGTGCTGCAGAGGTGCAGCGTGCCACGTCAGCAAAGCACATTATCAGAAATCAAAGGCTCACAAAGGCCTTGAGGACAGGGGAAGCGGGCCCCGCTCAACAAGGGCCACACTTTGGTAATTAAAACCCATTTTATCACACCTGTCCTGTCACCAGCTCTTCTTTGGCACTATTGACAAGCTGCTGCATGGAGACTGATCACTAATTCCTCTTTAAATAAATGAGCTATAAGTTATTTAAATGAGTGCGGTTCACAAGCTGTGGGTTGGAGACAATGGGGAGGAAAACCTTATTGTCTAACCTTATTATTTAACAGTCAAGGAAAGATTCTTGGAATAAACGTTTCTTATTACAGGTCATTCCTGTTAATTTACAAACAAAATATTTTGTTTTAGTTATGTTTACCTAACTGATCATTGGTAAAGGTATTGATCTTGAAGTATATTTCCAATTTTGTTATTATTATATCCTATTTTTATAGAGCAAAACCAGTTTTCATATGAGTCACTACAGTAAACATGCCAGTTGGAAGGGTTGATGTATTGTATTTGCATATATGTTGCTGCTTAATAAGTTTGATTATTTTTACGTGTCTAAGCTGGTGGTCCCTGAAACCAAATCATCTCCAATTGTTTAGTGAACATTCAAAGATGATCTTATTTATGAATTCATTCAGTAGACTTTCAAGCTCTTCATGACAGTAATAACAAGTGACATTTTTTCATATTCAATACGATTTATTGGTATAATAATTTACAATACTGCCAACCTGAAGAAAGCAGACGCACTGAATATTGACATTTAAATAGCAACAGAAAATAAAACTTTACATTTTCACAGTATATTTTGAATAGTGTAGTTCTCTTTGTCCCATTTGATGCATTCTTGCTTCAGTACTGAGCTCCATCTTCTTTGTATGCAAAATAGACCGTTACCTTCCCAACACTCGTCTGCACTTTTTCAGAAGCCCCCACCACCAGCCAGCAGCCCACGCCATAGGCTACACAGGGGACACCTGCAACACGTGGACACATTTGTCCATGTTTAAGCCAACACTTCCATGAGAACTTCATTAATTGGCTGCATCAAATAAAGGACACAAAGAAGCACATCGCTGATCACATGCACCTCACTAACCTAGATTGATGACTTTCAGGATGGTAAAGAACGTGTCTTCTATGTCCAGGTTCTGGTGGGGTGCCTTTGAGCAATGGTATTTGATAAAAGGGAAGCAGCCTGTTCTGAGTATTTGATAGTTAGTTCCAGAGACACTCCAGTTGAAGTTGGACAGTCCGAACTGGTCGTTTTCTACGGCGCTGTAGGGAACACAGAAGGAGGTCCAGGGGGGCAGACCCCGCTGCGTCAGGTGGCAGTCCAGCACCTCTGAGGCGGTGGGACGGGGCCCCGTTCTGCCGAAAGTGCTTGGAAAGAGCACAACCTTAAGAAAGACGTTATGCATCCTTCTAAATACTTCCTTCATGTTCGATTGCATTGTGTCTTTTGATCTTGGAAGTGTCTAAACTGGCAAAAACGGTGAAGGTCAGATCAACATGGTGTGCATGGTGGAAAGTTCATCACTGCAGAACCAGGTGGTCAAAACGTAGCCGACAATGCGGGCTCAACATAGACGAGGTTAAAAACGGAGACAACGGGTTTGCCATTCAATTCTATGCGACAAAATCCGTTTTCAGTGTTTCGGCTGCCAAGTAGGCTAATGTCATGCAGAAAGAGAGCTAAACTTTAATGATGAAGGCGCGTTACCACCGACATGATGACTCTTTTGTGTAGCTTTGCCACACACAAAAGCAGCCGACATCGTGTTTTCCTGCACGGGGTTACACTTGATATATGTATATATGCAGCTCTTTGCGCATTTCATACCTCAGATAATTGTATATTTACAATTTCAGCCTACCAAAATTGAATGACAACAATCTCTGTTCGGCTACTGTGGCGGTGTTCACCTTGTGCCTCCGCTGTAATCATCCGGCTGGAAACGGAGCTAAACCAATGTTTCCGTTCAACGACTGGAACCACTCCAATGATCCTCTTGATTACCAGACCCAAGAACCGAAACGGAAACTATAAAAGCCGGTTATGTTTTTATTTCTCATTTCTCATTAATCTATGTTTCGATAAGTGACTACATTTATGAACTCATAAAACAAAATTATTTAAAATTAACTAGATCTAGCCTAACTATATTATAACGTGGCCAACATATTGTGCTTCAGCTCCAACATAGTGGGATTAAGCTGTCAAAACCCCATGAAACCTAACAGTATTCGGAAAGCCCTTCAGATGTTTCAGCCTCCAACGCTTGCTCTTTGTTCTGAATGGCCATCTGCAGCACACCTTCAATGTCCTTCAGCAAATCCTAATAATGATATAAACACTTCAACATATAATCACTACCAGAGCTTTTGCAAATAAACAGCATCTCATCTACACTCTCTCTATGATATAGAGAGAATGTAGAAATGTACTGTGAAAGCTTGACTGAATATACAACACAACGTCATGATGAAGATGAAGGGAGCGATCGTTAGGTCATCAACGAGGTACCTTGAAATTAGTGTCTCCTTGTGTTTTAGGGGATGATATTTCCTGATGAATTACTGACAGATTCCGAGCAAAGGTCACCAGGGATCCCAGGAGATCGTCGCCGACGGTTCTATTAATGACACCCCAAACAAACGAGTTTACTAATGATCCCATCGCTGCCAGCCCAGAAACAATCACCTTGTTTATCCGCAGCGCTCGGTAAATGAGAACTTTCAGCTGACACTATTGCAGGTCTTTAGGGGAGGGACGGGCCGTGTTTCACCATTATGCGGCCATTAGACAGGATGAGGAAGCCAAAGGATTTGTGTGATAAATATCCTAAATAACCCTCTTCTTTGAAGATGCATAGGGGGATTATATTCTTAGCGTGCAAAGTGATCTCAGACCCTAATCCATCGAAATTACAGTCTTTTGTCTCTGTCTGTGGAACCGTGGTCATCTAAATTGCGCACGTCATCTGATGATGTTAGGAGATGTGAGGTAAATGTTTGCACGTAGCCTTTCTACTGTTCATGTTTTTTATGTAGGAATTGTTTAATAGATAAGCAACTGAAAATAATGCCTTGTATATTATCAGTAAATTTGAACAGATTTGGAAGTATTAGAAATACATTTTAAGGCTTTAGTGATATACATTTTAAGTGACCTTATTTCTAAGTGATGCTTCACAGATTTGGACTCAAAAGTGAAGGGTCATCCAACTCTATGGATGGGGAGAGGGGGGACTACAATAACTGTAACAATGCAATGTAAAATATACTTACAACATCCCAATGCTGTGTCTATCACTGCTGTCATGGAGAACAAACACAGTGCCTTTCTTTCTCTGTAACACAACACAACATCACATGTCAGTGGACATTATGGACCTTGGCTCTCTCTCTCTCTCTCTCTCTCTCTCTCTCTCTCTCTCTCTCTCTCTCTCTCTCTCTCTCCCTCCCTCTCTCTCTCATCACCCCTGAGATAGAATCAATCATAAGGGACAGCGGGGTCAACATTATGTTTACCTTTGTGTCGTAGCCAATGCCGTGAGCCTTGCACATGCTGAAGAACACGCTGTGGTAGAAGATGGACAGGTTGGTGTGGAGCAGGCGGTTCACTAGCACGGCGTAGCGGGGGCCCACAGCATGCTGGGAGAAAACAACAACAACAGAACAGCAAATCACTACACAATCAGGTCTAGTTAGGTTTGACTGCCGGCTGAAAGGTTCTGGGTTTGATCCTTCAAGGCAGTCTACTGTGCAAGGTGCCTCACCCCTACCTGCTCCGTAACAACCTTGCATGTGAATCTGTAAGAGTCTCTGCCTAATGACTCCACACTGACTTCTAAAACATAGTTAATGGTAAGTTACCAGTAGCAGGCGTGCCTGGAGGTCATTGTGCTCACTCATCTCACACACTTTAAAAACTCTTCACAGGTATCAGCCATTTCTCCTCCAGATTGTCAGCATCAAATGCCCAACGGCAATTACACTTCAGTCAATAATAAAATTGCAAGACAAGTGGTTCCCCCCTTTTTTTTTTTTGCCATACAAATAATTAAATGTTGAAGCTAATAAGGTACGAGATACACTCCCTTTACAAAACTTGAAGGACAAAAAAACAAAAAAAACCTATTAATCACAATGCAAAAATCGCTTAGAAATGCATGACCTATATTTTCATCAACGAGTTTTCAAAGATTCGGAGATCCTCAGACTCTAGAAATACATACAAAAACAAGTAACGCTCCAGAGGTTGAATACATGGAGGTGGGAAATAGTTCAGAGAGACCCCCGCCCCGGGCCCTGTCCGCCCCTGGGGGAGACAGCAGCAGCGGGCTCAGACCCGCTGAGCTCAGGAGGCGGGCCATAACTCGCCGCGATGGCCTCATGTTTGTAGCTGTCAGATACCGGACCCTCGCACGACGATAAAAGCGTCCAGCAGGGATTTAATTGTGTTTGTAATATGCAGGCCCCTAATGATAGCTGGGGCTAAAGCCATTAATCGGTGCAGGGGCTGAAAAGCTGTGCGGGGAAACACCAGGCTACTGGCTAACAGTTTGATCAAATAAAACTAACTGGGTTCAACAAGCGTAAACTCAGGCATGCTGCTAATAAAGGACGTCTATTGTTTAAGGCCCGGCACCGGGCTGATGAGGTGTTGAAGCACACATATACATGCATAATGAATGTGCTATGAATTATTAATGTCTCGTTTATTTAGGCTCATCTATCAAAATGATAATGAATTCATCAACTAAACACCAATTCGGCTCAGTACGTAATTACAGTATTTAGTTGTATTTAAAAAAATCCATTGCAAAAACACTGATCAATCGGTAAGAACAATACAGTTGGAAATAATTAGATTTGAAGCCTCTACTCCCTTTATACCAGACTATTGCAGAAAACAAACTTAAGTATTTCACTAAAGCCACCGTTAGCTGTTGACACTTCAACATGTGAAGTCAACAGAAGACTAAAGATGTGGAGGTAAAGTCTATGGAAAGGAACAGGGAATAGTACTTTGGATGGGCTCTCTGTTTCAGGGGATTTCTCTTGGGTTGGCAGCGGCACAAGTAAACGACAGGACCGGCAGTCCAGAGTAGCTCCCGTCACCACCAGCAGCAACTGGGTCAGGGCGAGCTGGTCGCTGTATCTCAGGTCCAGATCGATGGCCCACACCTGCACACACAAGAGATCACAATCAAGAGATTATTTAGCAGCATCTTATAATAGCAATATATGCTTTATTTTTTGTTGCTGAAGGAACTATTGAACATTGACGATTTTAAAACAGTGTGTACAAATATTAAATAAGACTAATACCTTTTAACTCCTTACAATATTATCCATGTTGAGGATGGCAGGGAGAAGACAAACAATGGTAAATCATTCAGCTATATAAATATATATGTGTGTGTGTGTGTGTGTGTGTGTGTGTGTGTGTGTGTGTGTGTGTGTGTGTGTGTGTGTGTGTGTGTGTGTGTGTGTGTGTGTTTGAGAGTGTGTGTGTGTATGTGTGTGTTTGTCAGCATTAAGAAAAACCACACCACCGGTGTAGAGTATCCTATTCTAAATGCAGCGGAATGGCACTGAACCAATGGTTAGAATGCTGGGCCCCGTGTCTGCTGAGGAACACACTTGTGATATGTGTGGTAAATGGCGTCATTATAAGTATATTAAGGGGTCAGGTCCGGTCGTAGCCTTCTCCTTAAACGGGGCTAATTTTCCCCGATAATATCCTAATAGCTATGCCCTCTCTTCAAAATGGCAAATAAATCACGAGTGAAGGAGTTGTTAATAACTAAGTGGCAGTCGCCTGCCTTCGTGTGCGGTTCCTATTTGTCAAAGTAAACGCTGCTGCCACAGAATGCAAATAGCTGGCTGCCTCATGTGCCGCGCTGGCTACCGCTGCCCTGCCTGCTCTGGCACGCGGACGTCTGACCTCGCTCCACGCCAGTCAAACGGACGCCTCTTCTTCTTCTTCTTCTTCTTCTTCTTCTTCTTCTTCTTCTTCTTCTTCTTCTGTATTAAAAACTTTCCTCCTAGGAGGATTGTTGGGTTGTTGACTGAAAGGTGGCCAAATCCCTATTGAGGTGTTGGAGGTCATGATGAAGAGAATTGTGTGGAACAAACAATAATGTCTTTGAGGGTGAGACAATTACTAGTAAAAAATAATATATATTAATTATAAAATTACAATTATAAAATTATAAAAATGAATTGATTTATAGTGGAGATACTTAAAGGGAATAATGACAATAATTGAGGGAACTAAAGCAATTCAAATTTTGAGAACCACTTACATTGGATTTAAATTTCAACAATTTGTGATTAAAATAAATGTATAGAAAAAGAGCCACCTGTATGACAACACAGCACAAATGTGTCTGCATATATGGTTCAAGGTTAATTGAAGATTTAGTGAAGACCGAAGAATGGCCTTGATAATCTTTATTTGTCTTCATGTATGAAAATAACCTCAACTCATATAACACTTATCATGATAAGCGGTAGGTTTACTGAAAAATTGAAATAAGTAAATAGATACATAAATTACAGAGGCTGGTGTGAGGCATCTTAAGGAAGACGGGTTCCCCAATAATCTGGGACAGTTAGAGGTAGCAACCTTTGAATGGATAAGGGTCCATGTGGCCCCCAGGTTGATACATAAGGCCCCAATGGACACACTTCACAGAGCCATTCACTCCACTCACACAACATCAAACCGCAGTGTCCCATTGTCCCTCTTAACAAAGCTGGGGAAAATCTCAAACCCAGATTGTACCTGTTTTCTATAGCCTTGCATTTTCATTAAAAACCTTAATGCTGCAGATGGGACCCCATCGTTCCACAATGTGGAGGAGGAAAAAACACTGCAAGGGCAAACATATGTGACCCACTTCTTTCCATCAAATAAAGTAGGCGGCTTTTAGCAACAGGTTTGAATCTAAATGGATGTTTAAATCCAGACAGGTTTGTCCGTGGTGGTAATGTGTGTGTGCGCACGTGTGTGTGTGTGTGTGTGTGTGGATGTGGTGTGAATATGTGTGTGTGTTTCTGCACATATGTGTGTGTGCTTGCGTTTGTGTTTGTGTGTGTGTGTGTGTGTGTGTGTGTGTGTGTGTGTGTGTGTGTGTGTGTGTGTGTGTGTGTGTGTGTGTGTGTGCCTATGTGTGCGTGTGCATGTGCTTGTGTGTGTGTAGGGCTGTGATTCAGACTATAATGGATCTGCCTTCAATTGAGGCGCAGGCTGTTGCGGTCAGTTCTTGATAAAAGTGACAATGAGCTATATTCAGTCAGGGTCTTCGTTCAATGTAAAATTAATTGTCAGGCTGCAATGTAACTGTCAAAGATAATTGATTTATGTCGTGTAAGTCATACATTTTTAATTAAATAACTATTTATATGTTTTTAGAATTAATATATAAATATATATTATATATATACCATATCTATAACATATAAATATATAAAGACCTAGTTTGTGAATGTGTCTAGTTGGGATGTGTGTGTGTGTCTGCTGGTATGTGTGCCTGTCTCTATATTATGACTGTTGCTCAGCAGCATCATAATACACTCTTATAGTCATAATACACTCTTCTTCTCAAACAAGAAGAGTGTAACTTGTGAGTGTATCCTATCCTTTTGGATGCTCAAGATTATGTCATCAAGTTCTGCCCAACCAAAGTTAGGTAGCCAGTGAATTTAAGTACCTGAAAATCTTTACCCAACATAATTCTTCATACCAAATTTTACGACTAATATTTTTTTCCCTGCAGTACATTAAAGTATTATACAGTTAACCATATAAACGTCAAAGCAAGACAATACGCATCGGCTTTGCCTGCTTGAAGTCCATAACACAACTCCCTCTAGTGGCTGCTTCCGTTCTGAAAATTTGTCCTCAATCGCCGCCGGATTGGTATCCATTATGATTGTACACAGCGTCAAAACCAAATGGAAAACAAATTATGCAAATAGAGAAATTAACTAATATATAGCGAGGGCAAAAACGAACAAAACGGCAACAAAAATGTTTTTCATTGTAATTATTTTTTCGTTGTCTTTTTGAGAGGAAGTTAAAAACATTTATCATCACTTTTTGCAGAATTGTAAAACAATTCTAGTCCATTCCTTTGAGTGTTTTAGTTTCAGTTTTTATTTTATAGCACAATTCGTCAAGAGAAGCGTTTTATTGCCCTGCTCTGAATCAATAGGTAGTCAATGTGGCTACATGCGTGACGCCTAGCATTTAGCCCATCACACATCGCGCCTTCCTCGTAATAACATAAATCATGCAGGTTTCAACACATCAAAATGTGACAGATAAGATACAGCGGCTATAGCGCCCCACCATATAATAGAAAGATAAATATCAGGAATGGGAGTGGACCAAGTGACCAGTCAGGGGTTAAACACTGACAAGGTATTCCCAGCCAGCGGTCAGATCACTTTAGGATGACCTATTGTCTGGAGGATAAGGTAGCTCTGAGTTTCCTGAGTGTCGCGGGGTGAAAGGTCGGCCTTTAAACGGTGGAATCAGCGTATTGACACAATGAGACCTGACAGTTTATTACATGGCCTTGTGAAATGTTTGGCCGCGTGCCAACTGTGTTCTTCCCCGTTTTGCGGGTCCCCGGGGGGCAGTAAGTGGGGGAGGCATCTATCTAAGAAAGAAATATATAATCCCACAATGTGCCTAAAAATTGATCTCCCTGACCGCGTACGGCGAAATGGAGTCCTCTGACACCCGGCGCCTCGCCAAACCACCGCCGCGCCGTGTCTTACCCTGACAGGAGACGGCTTTAAACTGAACTCACACACTCCCCGCCCGCGTCTTACCTTCTGCTCCGTGGTGCAGGGGTCCAGGAAGGTGGCCAGGTCTAGGGAGACGTACCCAAGGATGTGGCGCTTCAGGCAGGCGTGGCCCACGCGCGAGCAGAGAGCGTGCAGGGCGTCGGGGCGTACCGAGGCCTGGGGGACGCAGGAGCCCAGGGTCTCCAGCCGACAGGCGCCGTGGAGCTGGTCTCCGCAGGACAACACGCTCACCTCCCCCCCGGGCTCCAGCAGCAGATCTACCGTGAGGCAGGTGACACTGTGGGAGGGGGGGTAGGCCTCCACCAGGCCCCCTGGGCACACAGACAGACAGAGGGAGGGAGAAAGTTGCACTTGCCAACTCTTAACTTATTCTTTCCTTGTTTGAAGTTATTTTTCTACTTTGTTAGTTGTTAAAGAAATAGTTTTGAGGTATGCGCAGTCACAGCTGCAGGAAGAAATGAGGGCCGGACATCCGTCCAAAGAAATACATTTGTTATTCAATAAAAAAGGGCACTACATTATTACACACTAAACAAGGGCATAGGAAATTAAGAATGGACACCCAAATGTTGTTTTTTCTGAGTGAAAAGCATTCAACGGTTAACAATAGGAGGCTGACCTCGCCGGAGGAAGGCTTTCAGAAAGCCAGCCCAGTCGGGGAAGCAGGAGGCGTTGGCAGGCCGGGCATGGCGGGCTAGCCACGCAGGGATCTGGTCCACATACTTATGCACAACGTGTTCCTGTGGAGAAGCAGAAGGGGTTGTCAGAGAATCAACATCAAGTAGAACATCAACGTAATCCCAGTGGTGGAGTCAGCCTTGCATACAGTGCGCTTTCACACTGTAGCACACTTGCAACAGTAAAGGATAAAGGTGCTAAAATCAAATCCACCTTTACGGTTTTCCTGTTGCGTTTTGGACAACAATCCCTGCCTTTACTCAACTATTCCGCAGCGGTGGACACTCGGAACACGTAGACACGTAAAAGCCCAATCACTGGTGTAACTGTCTGTTATGGTTAGGCCGTCTGTTTAGGGGGCCGCTTCAATCTCTTTGTGCGTGTCCGTCGGGCGTATCTGGGAGTGACAGCCTATTATCAGAGGGCCTCGAGAGCCTAATGGCTTTAACTCACAAGCCAGGGAGACCTCTATAACAACTACCCAGGGCTGGGGCAGATGATGAATACCTAAAGCAAACCCCCCTCCGTCTGGGGATCAATCAGGGCCTGACGTGGGGATCGATAGTACTCTCTTGTTTCTGTAACTAGGAAACGGCGTAATGGTTTCGCCACTTAATTATGCTGTTAATTGCAAACTTTTACTGTGTCCACCCGAAAACACTTGTGTACCACTCTCATGTGATTTTTGGTCTTTTAGTTCGTACTGAATGCGGTCTGTGAGTGTGTGTGAGCACAAACACTCACACCGACTGTGCTTGTGTGGTTTTAACACAATTATGTTAAAGAAATGAAAACCCACATTCAAAAGTAACAATAATAAAGATGATCCTTATTTACTCCCTCACTGTTAAATTATTAATAAATTACTTTCTTCTGAGCATTTCCTGACATTAGTATGGAAGAAGAGATTGTGCACGTTGGTATTCCAGTAATTTCAGCGATAGCATTCTCCCATCCAAGCTACGGTTTGAGAGGCGGGGTCACACACTACACGCGTGTTTCCCTGCTCCCTACACCAGCCATAAAGCACACAATGGTGCGGCAGAGAGGGTAAGGGAGCGTGTGCCATTTTCAACGGAAGAGCGCGCTCAGCCGGGGACTTGCCTGTGTGCTTCAATGAAACAGCAGGACAGAAACAAATGAAAACTGCTTGTTTTGCAATAAATTATTTGGACTTAAACTGCGAGCAGGACTCTGCGATAGGATTGGAGTGTTGCTCAGTGTCCACACGGCCTGAATAATCAAATGAGATGTATGCCCCCCTGATTTAAGTTTTCTTGTTACAAACGGAGAA
This sequence comes from Pollachius pollachius, assembly GCF_949987615.1. Taxonomy (NCBI): domain Eukaryota; kingdom Metazoa; phylum Chordata; class Actinopteri; order Gadiformes; family Gadidae; genus Pollachius; species Pollachius pollachius. Next base: position 20,972,247 of record NC_136942.1, on the reverse strand, counting down.
AAAACATTGGAGGAACAGCAACCTCTGGAAACATAATGCGCATGATTCAACAACAAATCCCGTGAGAATTTATGCAAAATCCTTAGTGGTTTAAAAAAAATCACAGTTATTTTGTTTTTAAATCCATACTAAAACAGAAACCGTTGGCAATATTTACAGAGCAGAGCCTTTAAAAGCCTCTTCTTGTCCGGTCATATTCAGGAAGCTCCACCTGAATACTGGAGAGAGAGACGGGCAGCGGCGCGGCGTGACCCTGCAGGAAATGCTCCATCTGCCCAGGCTATTAGGTGTCATTTTGGCCCTGTGGTGCCTAATGATCCATACGCAAGCTGGGTGTCGCAGTGTTTAAGTGTTTGCATGCCCCCAGCCCCTTCAGGCATTGTATGTTTGCAGATCTACACATCTTTAACCTCTCTTTGAGGAAAGGCTTAGAGGGAACCTGGGGGGGTGTGTATGTGTCGCAGGGGGGGGGTCCTGCAACATTCGGGCCTTCCTATATTAGGGCCCGTTGGGCCCATTCTCCCTGCTATCCCTGGGAGGGGACAGGCTTTGTCCTCCTCCTCCTTGTCCCTCTCTCTCTGCCCCTCCAGACACAGCTTTTCTTGTTCTCTGGAGGAAACAGAGGGGCTGATCTTTTTGTTGGAAGAGCACATGGCTACCTTGTTGACGTCGGAGGCCGGCTGCCCCGTCGCAGAGTCACCCCTCTCAGACCAGGCAGTAATTAAAACATATGCCCGGCGTCTCTGGTGATGCCAAGGCTACAGCAGCCACACAAAGGAGCGACACAGCACACAGACAGGAGATCCTGACAGGAGGGAGCTCAGCATGGATTCTAGGGAATCTTGTTTTTTGGGGAGAATTGTACAGGTTTTTTTGTTAAATGTGTACGTCAATATCTCTTTTATCAATAAGAAGTCTGTTAGAAGTCTGTTGCTATTCTTCCTTTTTTATGTGTTATATTTTTTAAGTGTTAATATTGTAATGAACACTTCTTCAAACATGAGGACACAGACGACATCCTCCAGAGTGTTGTTAATTGAGAGTGTCCTGAAGCAGTCACGGTGACTGCTATTAGCGCTAAATCTTTTATGCTGTAGTAATGAGTGCTATATGTCAAAATATGCTGCCGTGCTTTAAGTGTGGCAGCAACTGTTGCTGCTGTAGGGGTCGTGTGTAGCAAAGAGATAAATCCACCCTGAAATATTCATACACTTGATTGTACCTCTAAATGTTTTGTTATGGTAAATGCATCAGCGCGTCATGCATAATGGCTCCAACGCTCTGCAGAAGGAGCCCATGACATTAGAATTAAGGTCCTCTAACTCCATTTTTGGGGAGTCCAGTTTGGGGAGAGAAAGAGCCCGGCACAGTGCCTGCAAGCCTCTCGTGGCACGGAGCGCAGGATGTGGGCTTGCCTTTGATTAAAAGAGCAAGGTGTAGAATAAAGGCCAGTTTAAGTGTTGTGTCCATATGGCCCCGGAGCCCCGAGGCAGCCAGCCTGCGCTGGGGGGCCTCTGCATTCTTCCCTCTCCATGGGACCCCAGCTGGTGAGACAAACACATTTACTCCCACGCGCTGCCTCAGCCACCATTATGGACCTGGGCTCTCGCTCTCTCAAGCTCTCTCTCTCTCTCTCTCCCTGCAATAATTAACAGCACCAATGACACAACAATTACAGCCCTGCAAAACACACACACACACACAGACCGACACAACACACAGACTTACATGAATGCAGACACACACACACACACACAAACACACACACACACACAGAATGACTCAAAAAGCAGCTAATGGGAGCAAAGCAGTAAGCACCATAAGAAGCTTGGGAGGGCTGTTTGTGCTTTGAAATGAAATAAAGAGTAAAATCATTGTGCTCCAAGCCCACAATGATTAGCCTGTAATTAGTTTACAGGAAGCTCCCTGTTAAACGGCCAAATACGGTAATTAACGCCTGACAGAAAATCAAAGGCTACTTTATATATAAGTATATGAGAAGAGCCACGGGCTTAGAAGGTGAGTACACATTCAAATACTTAGCTGGCACTTCGCCATTACTGATTAGTTTTATTTTAGATAATTTGTTTTGTTTGGTGTTGTGTTGTGTAAGGAACAAGTCAATTGTGATTAGTTTTAGAAAGGAGTCCTAACAACCTTATCCAGATTCAGTCTACGCATTTCTGAGCATCACTTTCAAAAGATAGCAAGCGCTCGAGATTTAATACCAACCAACACATTTCAAGGTAAACATCTCCTTCCCATACCTCCCACTCTATGATATTATACTGGGGGTTAGGTTAGGAGCCTCAACCTCCACTGCTAGGAGGTAAGCAGGGAGCCATGTCCCTGTGTTTATTGTGCTCCTCAACCCCTCAAAGCATACATGCATTAGACTAGGGTGTGGGTGTCAGCATGCTCAGATAGCCATTGATTTAATGCTCTCAGTTCGCATGTTACTTAAACATACTGTACCACAGGGACCACTGTGTGGCTGTACCCTTATCTTAAGCTGACCGATGGTCACAGAGTGACCTCACTGTGACCTAAACTTCAACACACTCCCCTGACAGGAACGCATTGAATGACTGGTGTGAAGTGTTTTGAATGCATTATCGCAAGAAAACAAATGTATCACACAGATAAAGTAAAATCAAGTATTTGGACAATGCAGGCTCACAGCCTCCCCTAAACAGTTACATCTATACCTGAGTCCACTGCTGGCTCCAGAGAACAGGGCCCAGGCGCCGGTACTCCTGCAGGGCCCGACCGTGGCAGCTCAGGTGGCAGACGTCACAGTAGGCGGTGCCACGACCGCCAAACTCAGTGTCCATCTTGAAGATCCAACGCTGCACCTCCATGTTGTGCGTCATCAGCCGAGCCAGAGTTTCATGGAGCTAACCGCCAACCAGACACATCAAAACACAAAGGTGCAACCATCAAAATCCAGGGTGAAGCAGGCTTTCCCAGGGTGAGGACCCAAGCTCGGGCCTCAGGGTGTGCTTAGCGTTGTCGTTGGCCTTGTTGCTCTCACCTCGGGGAGGAAGTGAATCCCCCCATGGCCGGGGGGCACCGCCACCTCTGCCCCGGTGAAGACCCCCCTCCCTCCAGACTTTGTGCCATAGCGCCGGGCCACGTCCGGCTCCGGGCCCAGGATGGCCACGCCCAGCTCGTCAGCCACCGCCAGGTCATCCGCGTAGGCCACGCCGCCCACGATATAGGCCCGCCTCCCCTGGACCAGGTTCCTGATGCGCCGCAGGGCGTGCGGGCTGTACTTGAGCAGCGTGGACAGGCACATGCTGTGGGTCTGCAGGGAGACCCCCACACAGGAGAGAGAGTGAGCGGTGAGCTCAACACCTAGGAGCTCTGTGTGGCTCTACCAAGGATCGCCCCTGAGCCTGATTTATCATAGTGAACAGACAACAGATCTATTATTGTAATGGCCACCAGGGCGGTGACCTCTCCTGTACTGCAGCAGGTTGAATTGATACAAGCTGCCAGTGGACGGTTTACCCAATCCTTCACCCCTTTAATGTGTCCTAGCAATGAGCTCCTTGGGAATACAACTAATTACTTCACATCTGTATTTATTTGATCCACATGGAATTATCCCTTCTGTCACTGGCAGAGTGTGCTGCCAGCCATGTGTAGCAGTTATTCATCTCAGCAACACCGCTTGGCACAGTTTAACAACGGAACAGCAGGAAAATCAATGGAGAAATTAATAAGAATCTACCATGTAATACATTTAATATGGCGTGAGTCACAACATAAAAAAACACATTTTGGGTTGGAGTGATACCAGACATTTATGAACATATTGGACATCTATGATATAGGTTCATAGCAATGAATATTTTATCCAAAAAAAAAAAATATATATATATACAGTGGTAGGCATACGTTTAGGCACCCATGGTAAAGTTTTCAGTTAGCCTAATAGCTGTTATTTAGCCTAATGATTTCTCAATGCAAATCAAACCAGCTAATAGGGTAACTGAAATAAAACATGCCAATCCCTAGGTGTCGTGAAGGGTATGTGATGATGTGGGGCTATTTTAACTCCAAAGACCTAGGTGACTTCATCAGGATGCGTAATATCCTGGATCCATGAAATAACTGGCTTTTAAAAATAAAAATCAGCCTGCCTCTATGGGAATTTAACATAGGGGTGTCTATACTTATGCACCCTATATTTTAATGGAGAACATTTATTTATTTACGATACATTATTCATTCACAAAGCAAATTGGTGTCCTTATAGGTTGGATTTGTTTAATTAAGGCATTAAGGTCAATTTCCAAAATATGATTTTTTTTCCTCTTTTTATCAACTTTAGCATGAGAGCCTAAATGTATGCCTATCACTGTATATATATATATATATATATATATATATATATATATATATACATAAATTTCTGTATATATTTTTTAAAAAGCTAATAAAATGTAACAGTTGAATAATAGGAAGAACTTTTGTTTAAATAAATGGGTAAGAAATACATTCAGTAAGGAATGATTATTCCCTGGCAAGAAACATTTAGCCAATTTTAACAGTGTTACCGTTCTATTTTCATAACCTGAAACCTTAAAAATGTTTTCCACGTTAATTTTCTAGACAGAAAACATTGTTGTATCAGTGGTAGTCCTCAAGCAGGCTAGTGTCCTCTACAGGCCAGTGCAGGCATTTCACGTTAAGAGCCCTCTACCCTCAGATCCTAGATCAGGCATTTCACATTAAGAGCCCTGAACCACTCAGATCCTAGATAAGGCATTTCACATTAAGAGCCCTGAACCACTCAGATCCTAGATAAGGCATTTCACATTAAGAACCCTGAACCACTCAGATCCTAGATCAGGCATTTCACATTAAGAGCCCTCAAGCACTCAGATCCTAGATCAGGCATTTCACAATAAGAGCCCTGAACCACTCAGATCCTCTATCAGGCGTTTCACATTAAGAGCCCTGAACCACTCTTAGAAGGTGAAACACGGACGACTAGCAGCCACACAAATAAAGCTTACCGGAAAGTAGTCCAGGGCTTCTGGTGTGATGATGCTGAAGCGCTTGTGGTTTCCTAAAGACGAGGGCCCTGAGGGGCTCTCAGGGGCCCCCGAGGCCTGGAGCTCCAGCAAACGGGCGTAGTAGCCAGCGACGTCCTTGCCCAGGGGCCGGGGGGCCACGTAGATCACATCCACGTTGGGGTCTGAAACAACAAGCGGTGCGGGGGGAGAGGGGCAAATGTGTATCAATAGATGACATTGCATTGCATTACATTACATAACATTAGGTTAAATTACATTAGGTTACATTACATCACATTTTACATTACATTAAGTTACATTAGATTGCATTATATTACTTTACATTACATTTAACATTACATTAAGTTACATTATATTACATTGCATTACATTAAGTTATATTAAATGGCATACATTATATTAAATGATGTTACATTACATTATATTACATTACATTAAGTTACATTATATTACATAACATTACATTACATCACATACATATGAAACGTTGCCGAGCGCCCCTACCTCTGATGTCAGCCAGCCTGCTTATCTGCGTGTTCTGCAGGATGCCAAAGTCCTTCAACTGCGAACGCTGGCTCTGACTGTAGCCTGTCACAAAGATGGACACACATTTCACGGTAAAAAGATCATTCATTAGCATCCGCCTTAAACTTTTGTTACAAGGCGATCTGTAAAACGATGATTACATGATGATAGGTATTAAATATGTGTTAAGTGTTATTGTAGTATTCACATTCACAGACACCCTTCCTCCCACCCATCGGTCTGTGGACTAGATGGCCTGACCTATTAAAAGGCACCAGGGTTTGAATACAATATTTTAAATGGGTTGCTGAAATTAATTAGCTTAATGATGTTAATGGTTTTTCGATGATTATAATTGCATTCCGCTCAGTACTATTGCAACAACGCCACAATAAAAAGGTTGTAACAATTACTGCGGCCAAGTAAATAAACCATGCAGGTCGGGTGTTGTGCTATTATTGTCATGGTGTTGATTATTGTCGCCTAAATATAGCTGGGGCGGCCTGCTAGGAGCCTTGAGTGGGAGTGTGTGCACACACAGTGAAACCCTCCAGGATTGGGTCTGTCTGTCTGGATCTCTGCCTGAGAGAGAATCCTCAAATGAATAAAGGTAATTAAATGATTGGATTCATGCTAATTAACAACAATGGGGTTCAACTTTCTAATTATCCTTGCTCACATGCCACTCTCCGTAGCCACCCCAAGTGCAAATAAAGCATTCCATCTGCTGGTAATTAGGCTTAATAATTTTAGACAATCGCTCAATGATTTACAACGCACCCGGCTGATTACAGTCTAAATGTGGGCTCAGCTCTGGGATGGGAACACGGAGACGGGATCCCGGCACAGAGTAACGCACTGTGGAGAAAAAGTGGGCTATGTCGATGCTGATTTCTTTTTAAATCAATGTTGTTTTCCCTTTGGTCTTGAGGTTAAACGCACATATGTGTGTGCAGTGGCGTGTCCCAACACGGACACCCAAAGATGACATCTAATTTGCTTATTCTGGGGATTAAATGGTGATTTGGAGTAAATTGCCCAGCGCCCCGGCATGTCACCGGGCTGGGAGAGGTCTCCTGCAGAGAGCCATTTGAATAAGACAGGCAGCCCTGACCGGAGACACAGGCTGGGAGCAGCGCAGTGGGCCCGGCCTGCTGCGGCCGCATCCCACGTGTGCGTGTGTATGTGTGCGTGTGTACGTGCGCGTGTGTGCGTGCGTGTGCCTGCTCGCGTGTGTGGATGTGATGCCGACACAGAGAGAGGTACCTAATGATGGAATGTGGATAATGGTCCTCGTGGAGGACTGGATGTGTTTCCAGTTGGCTGCCAGATGCTGCAAATAAAGAAGAGGAGGGAGAGGAAAGAGTAGAGAATGAAGCCATCCGTGTGCATACACACATACAAACACACGCACATGCACACATGCACAGGCGCACACACACGCACACACACACACACACGCACATATGCACACGCACAAACATACGCACACACACACACAGGCACACACACACACACACACACTCACACATGCAAACACACACATGCACAAACACAAATATGCACACACACACACACACACACAAGCATGCAGACTTCTACCATCCTCATCACATCATCTTCATGCCCCCCCCTCCACAGCTCAACATGGAGCTCCTCACACCAGGACGCTCAGTCAGCTACGCAGAGGCCCGCCGTGCATTAAAACACCACCATTCCATTAAATGCTTTCTTACAAACCACTTTTACCAATTAATTAAATCACCGCGCTCCGCCATGCGTTCTGCCATGCGTTCTGCCAGAGGCCTATCTGCAGGCTTAATTAACCTGGTGTATGTACGCACGTATGTTTTGGCGCTTAGAACATACAGGAAACCGTGCGCACAGACAATGACGGTACAAGCATTTCGACACTTAATTAATATGCCAGCCATGTTCAGGGAGATGTAGCCGCTAAAGCGAAGGACTTGACACCTGCTCTGAAGGGGAGGAAGGTACAGTGAGGCAGCAGGCTTACCTCTCACAACCTATACATTCAGGATCACTGGGGTCTGAAGTCAGTGCTATAATTGGCAAGGTTAATTTCTCCAAATTGTCAAGATACGACATGAAGATAAACGTGTAGTGGGGTAAAAGCAGCTTGTTTCTGTGCAGTGTTATGGTAAGCAGAGACACCCTGGTACCTGGGCTCTCTGCCGGTGGTTCTCCAGCTGTCTGCGGCGCCGGGTCTGCAGGAGCTTCCTGACCCGCTGCATCTGAAGGCGCTTCCACCAGGCGAGGGCCAGGACGCCCCCAGCCCACACACGGCGGTGGTGACGCAGGTAGGCGGCACGGGCCAGGCGGCCCCTCCACCAGGCCTGGACCCGGACGGCGGCCGCCTCCTCGCCCCCCACCCCCCTGTAGCGCTGCCCGGGGCGGAGCAGGAGAGCCAACACCTCGGGCTGGTTGTCCAGGGTTGCGAGCAGGGCGGACACCGGGGGCGTGGCCCAGCCCCAGGCCAGGTCCCGGCCCAGGCCGCACTCTGCCAGCCTCTCCCCGTTCACCCGGGCCAGGGGCACGGCGTACCGCCGGAGCAGCATCTCCAGGGCGCGGAGGGCGTCCACCAGGCCGCCCCACAGCACACAGAACTGCTGCTTGAAGCGGCAGAAGTCTGCGGCTGTGGGGTCGACCCGGCCGTATGCGATGGTGAACGGGAACCGGCTGATGGCCGCCGCGGGACGGCCCTGCAGAGACGACTAGAGGCAGAGGAAGGGCTTTGAGGTGTAGGAGTGGTAGTAGAGGTAGTAGTAGAAGTAGAGGTAGTAGTAGTAGTACTGGTAGTAGAAGTAGAGGTAGTAGTAGTAGTAGTAGTAGTAGTAGTAGTGGTAGCAGTAATGGTAGTAGTAGTAGTAGTACTAGTAGTCGTGGTGGTAGTAGTAGTAGTGGTAGTGGTAGTAGTGGTTGTAGTAATAGTAGTAGCAGTAGTAGTAGCAGTAGTAGTGGTGGTAGTAGTAGTGGTGGTTGTAGTAATAGCAGTAATAAAGGTAGTAGTAGTAGTGGAAGTAGTGGATAGGTAAATCTATAAGTAGGTCTATAAAAAAAATCCAAGATAATATGTGATATAAAAATAATAATAATAATAATATCATAATAATAATAGTAATTATTTTAATAATAATTGTTATAATAATTTTAATTATTCATTAATACAACATTTAGAAAAATGTAAACACAAATCATTATTAATAATAATTTTACAATTATTTTAAATCACCTTCCTTTCATGCATCTAAAACCAAAGGCCACCTAAACCCCACCCGTGTGTATTAACCTCAGGGCTCTCAGGGGCCCAACACTCCTCCCCTGCTGTGCTCCGGGGGTCTGACTCCCGGGGGTCTGAACTCCGGGGGTCTGACCTCCGGGGCGCGGGGCTGGCGGGGGGCGTGGGTGGCAGGGCGGCCAGGCTGGCAGGGCCCTCTCTGCCAGCCCTCCCTGCTGCTGCCCCAGGCTCCCTGCTCCACGTTAGCTGCTTACGGCGCCGCACCGGCCTGTCCCCGGGTGGCTCTTCAGCACCCACACACACACATGCACGCATTCACACACACACATGCAAACACACACACACGCGCGCGCGTACATGCACACACACACGCACACGCACACACACACACACACACACACACACACACATTCAAATACGCATGCGCACACACATGCACGCACGCACACATGCACACAAACAGGCTTGCACACGTACACACACACACACATTCGAAGATGTACACACACACACAAATAAACACACATACACACATACATATGCAGAAGCACACGCACACACGCACACATAAACAAGGCAAGGATGAAGCAGCCATGCATCGCACTTACTTACAACTACTACTAGAGAACTGTCGTTGTGGGATTTTAATCTAACAAATAATAGCTAATAAGGGAATTGTTTTAAAGAATAGATTGGCTCGTAGCAGCGAGCGCTCAACACAGTGTCTTATTGCTTCTCTGAAGCAACACCTTTTTATTCAGATCCCCGTGCCAAACCTCCGAAAACCAGGAGGAGAGATTTTTCACCACTTTTAAACTAGTAGTCCTGATATTGTACACTTTGTTGTTTGAAATCCTCCATCTGGAGTCGATATAGATATATAGATATATAGATGTATTCAAATGGCTACACCAAGCATCTAGGTTTTTCATGCGGTGGAGTCTTTGTGAATAAAGGATAGACCAACCTGCGCTGAGGGGAAAGGGTTGTGCTTCTCTGGCGTGGAGAGGCGCAGCCTTGTGCTGGACCAAAGTCTGCAGAGAAGAGACGTCTGGCGCCGGCAAGGGGAGACCGACGTCCACCAGCCGCAGCCCCCTTCCTAATAGATCATCATCAGCGTAACGGTGTCGTGTCACAGATCATCACAATGCATGTAAATGTGTTGATAAATGATATCAGTGTTAGGGTCTCATATCACAGATCATCACAATCCATGCAAATGTGTGGCTATATTCACTTAACAAATGCAAAAATGAGTTTTAGCTAAACAAAATCTTAAGGCGCGATATGTATTTAGTTCTTATGGTTTGGTTACCAATAGATGCAAAGGTTAGGTGTCAAATATCCAGACCAACACAAAGAGGATTAGTCTGAACAGGATGGCCCTTCAGTACCGGTTCTCAGGCCTCCTGCCTCGGGCCGGGCCAGGGGAAAGTACCCGGGCTGCTGCCTAGACACCGGGGTAGAGAGGCCAACTCTGGGGATGCTGATCACCCCCTGATTGGCTGCCTGGAGCAGGGGATGATAGAAGGTATACTTTGGATCAGAACAAGAACTGGTGTATGTTGCATAATTTCAAAACACATTTCTGGAACTCCCTGCAAATCGAGGATGTCCATTAGAAAACATTACATTTATCCTACACACTGTAGTCTCAGAGGAATTGAATAAACCACCACTTAAATACCACTTAAATTGACAGCTTTGTATTTTTGTAATCATTCATTCATGTTGTCATAGTGCAGCATGATTTATATCAATATGAGCATTGTCACTGAGCTGAATTTAGAGTCAAGTCATTAGGCATAAGGTTTGCTTGTTACGGCACATAATATCTGACCAAGTCTCTACAGAAAGCAGTTTAAATGTTATCTGTTTTTCATCACAGGAGGTCATGAATTATGTGGATGGATGTGTTATAGAACAATACTTCTGTACAACAAACAGATTATCTTGACTAAGGAGATGGCAGATCTTATCGAATGGGAGATCTATAACACATTAACACACGCATTGACAAAGTTGTAAACTGCCGTAATTAATTACAACTCTGCAAAGTATAGAGTCGCGCTCACCAGAATTTAAGACTCATTCTTTTTCCTACTCTTGTTAACCTTTACAGATAAACTGTTAAGCCTGCACAGTGGAAACTGCAGATGGAATTTTCCTTGATTGCTTTTATAGTGATTGATTCAGCTGTCTTCCCCGGTCTGAAGAGATACGTATGAAGTCTCAACTTCCTGCTCCTGCAAACCTATCACTCGATGTCCACCTGCTTCCTTCTCTTCAGCCCACTGAGCTCTCTGACAGACTACAGGTAGCAGGCAGGTGCCCAGAAAAATTCCCCTCAAAGGCACACATCTGTTTAAGATGGGCTAGGGGTAAGGGAGGGGAGGTATCTAAAAATTGCACGCAAAAATATGCTGCTGAAAGCGGTACCTGGGAAAAAAAAAACAAAAAAAGTGGAGAGTGGAGTGGAGATGAGCTGGCCTGAGATGCAGGAGAGGGGGTGGGTGTGGGGAGAATTGGCATATTGCCAGTGGTTAGCAGTTGGGTAAGCTACACCCGTCTTATTGGCATGCTGGAATAGGTACCCACTTCTGTCCAAAGACAGCTGTAAAGCAGTAGCCCATAGCGTGGCAATCGGGCGCCTGTTTCCCTCTGAGAATGCTGATGTGCTGCAATCTGCTGCCTTTTCTGCAGCCAGCTCTTTCATTCTCTCCGTAGCCGGGTGACAGCCATGCCCCCCCCCCCCGCACCTCCTATTTCTTCATGTCAAGTACAGATGCCCATGGAGAAGATATTTCCAGATAAACGCGTGAAAAATATGTCTAAAACTTGCGGCCGACCTTTGCCGAAGATTAATTTGTTTGCTGTGCGATAGGTGGCGGCTGCCATCGCTAAAGCCAAGTGACCTTTATGTGGCCGCCTCCCTCGGAGGAAGGGAGCCCAGGTGTCATCCAGTAACACATGCCCCGACGCATCGCTCCTCACTCCCCCATCAAGTACCCGTTGTTAAGAGGAGGGGAATAACCGCCAAGGAGCAGCATCGTGCCAATTAATTTTACTCGGTTGTCGGGACTCCCTCATACGTCCTAATGGTGTCTCCTGTGAGACAGGCAGCCTGCGCTGTTGTAATTGATATCAAAACGTTGAGGCCGCACGGAATCAATATCTTGGAATAGAAAGTATGAATGAGAGGCTGAGCACAAAGTGGTGGAGCCAGATTGCATGGGCCTATTCATTAATATTTTTTTGCAGAAAAAGGGGTCCCAGATAATTATCTTATTCTGTAACAATAAGCCGGATGTGCTGTGAGAGATGAACCTCGGCAACTCTAAAGGCCTACAAGAGGGGGGCCTGTCTCCAGCAAGTCAACAGGGACACTATGTTCCTGTTGTTGACATTAGGTCTACGTCCCTCTCTAGCTTTGTTTTTATGTTTTAGCGTCTAAAGCAGTTTGCTATTTGATGAATTGATGAACGCTTTTTGGGTTATATCTTTATTGTTGACTGCAATTATTGTAAATCGCTTTGGACAGAAGTCACAGCTAAATAAATGTAATGTAATTGAATGTCTTCATGGACAAGATTTATTCTAAACGGTCATGATGGTTCGATAATCAGCTCATTCCGATATAACTGACCCCATTGTAACCGTCATGAACACCCTGTTCAAATGATTCACCCTCTTATCCTCAGAGTGCCAGGTATTCCTTGCTTATTATAATTTGTGATAAGAAGAACAAAAGCATTTGGAAATGCAGACAGTAAACGCCTTAGTTGCTGAGTGATTTGAGGGCTGAGTACTCACAGAGGTCACACTTTTCTTGTGAACATCCGGCAGTGGGATCCCGAACTTTTCGTTCATGATGGTCCTGGTCTTTGGATGCGCTGGATTATACAACAGGCGCATGGTCAATGCCAACTTGTGCTGAAAAAAACAAGCAGACAAACAGGCCAAGGTTGTCGTTTGTGTAAGAAAGAATCCTCAGAATGAAGAAAATGAGCCGGAGTACTTTAAAAACATGAATGTGGGCTTACCTTCTCCCCAGGGGAGATCCTGTCAGGACCTCCCCTCTGGCTGTGCACATTAGGTATGTTCTCCAGCGGGGGTCCCCTGTGTGTTTAGATGTATTTTTAGCACATGATAGAAGATAGAATGGACTGGAAACAGTAGTGACAATACATCCTTCGGAGGTTGTTGAAGTGTATTGAATGCATGGGTCTACTGGAATATTGTCACAGGGGACAACTGGTGTAAAACATTATCAACTTGTACATATATTTACTGTTTTACTTTATTGGATACTTAATTGATTCAATTATTTTTTTTAATGTTCAAATTGTGTGTCTGCAGTGTGTTTTGTGCTATATTTTTTTCTGCCTTACTTTCATGACTACAGTTTCTGTTTTGGGTAATTAAAGTGACAACTGAAACACTCTGCTTACCATTTGGGAATCTGTGAGGTGGGGTGTTTGTCTTCAATGTTTGGGAGCACCAGCATCTGGTTGTTCACTGCTTTAAGACACTGCTCTGCATGCTTCTATTATCAGATGAGAAAGCCTTGCTTTCAATTAACAATATCGGTTTGATTGAAATAACAGTCATCCATATCAATTAGAGGTAATGGATTTATCTGGTGAGCATCCTTACCCGTATGCCACATTCTGTCCTGAGAATGGCTTTGTCTAAGGCTAGGAGGTCCAATTTTTCCGCACTTCCTTTAATAGCAATTTCACGCCTTAATTGTCTCAAATCTTCCTGGACCTGCAGCATGAAATATGGGCGAGATTATAACCTATAACAATGGCAAATTAATCTATAATACTAAATGCTTACACTGTGGAAGAACTGGAGTACAGCGTTGCAAAAAAGTTAAATACTTCTGATGTCGTCAGATTAAAAAGCTTAGCAAATGACAGACTGCGGTTTCAACGACATCTAGGTCCTAGATCCAGAATAGCAATCCTTGTTATGTCTTCAGCCCCATCAGCCTACCTGCACAATAACTCTTCCCAGTTCCTCCACCTCTTCGCCTCTAAGTGTTGCAGTCATCATGTCGGGAAAACGTGAATTAGTTGACCTGAGAAACACAATACATTCGCCATGGAGAGAATAAGTCAAAAGACTTTTTTAAAGTCTCTGTGGCATTATCCCGGAGAGGACCCCTGTTGGAGATACTCATCGTAACCATGACAACCCGACGCCAAGTCGGTTCATTCGTTCATTCGAGAAACTCCCACATGCCAGTGTCACGTGATCAAACACGTCTGTACATGTGTAGCATTTCCTGAGCTGCAGCCAGCTACGTCTTTCAACAGATAATATGTACATATAGCCGCGGTTGTTGACCATGCAGAAAAGTAGAATATTAAAAATTATGAGCCTTCGCTCGTCTCCTCGTTGAACCGGAAGAGCTTCGGCGGTCAGGGCTCGGTTCAAAGGTCACCTTACGGAGCTATCGCGTAGGGTTCTGTGTTTGCGTCCGCCTCTGCCTGCTCCTGCATCATGTCATCTGTTGAAGAGACCACAGAGGAGGACTACGTCCCGTCGATACTCATCACCAGCAGCGACCCTGCGTTCAAAGAGGAAGAGCTGATCAAACGTGAGTCCGGCGGCGCGTCATCCTAACAACGATGCTAACTCCTAGCCGAGGATCTGTCACCTGAAGCTAACTCATAGCCAAGGAGGCTATCACTTGTAAACTGACTAACTGGGTGACACCCAGCTTAGTTAGTTTACTTGTAACTTACGCTGTGAGAACTCCAATTGACATAGTTGCTTGTTTGTTTAGTATAAGGTTGCTACAGAAGATGAGTTAGTGAGTTAAGCTAGCTGTTTCATTGGCAGGTGTCGTTTCAGACGTGTCGTTACAGTTTATCTACCTACATCCATTGATTGATGATGGATAAACTTGTCTCTCTTTTTAGAGATTCTCAGCACGGAGTGTTTGCCAGAGCCCGTGAAGCGGGAGGAGACGGTGACCTGGTATCCATGGACACTAAACAACAAGTACTACACGGCGGATGTGAGGCTGTGCACAGTGCCCAGCCCCTTCCAGATGAACGCCGAGATTGCACAGTCCATGCAGGCTTTCATTGCGTATTTTGACAGCACAGCGGTAGGTCTTATTGTGTAACTGATGGCATCTTAATTATGTAACGTGACAGAATTGTCCTTGCTGTGTTTTTATTTTCTTTATGTGTATTCTGTTGTCAGAAGGATGGTTTGGAAAAGCTCTCACCTTGGATTTCAGTCGTGGAAGATCTCGGTCCAGAGGTACTTATTCTGGTGTGCGACAGAGTCTGTGAACAGGGTTTGTATTGCCTCTCATCACTTTGTGGTTATTTGTTTGAATGGCTCAACGTGATGCGGAGCGATGGTTTGAAACGTGACTTTTTGCTGTGTGTTGCAGGAGTCAGTAGACACGCAGCACAGCAGTGGTGTTTGGCCCATGCCTTTGAGCTTGTAGAGCTCAACCCTCAAGACTTACCAGATGAAGACGGTAATGAATGAACAACACTAGTTTATGTTTTACTGTGATTTCTTTTTTTAAATCTTCTTTGGTGCTTTAGTGTTTAACTAGCATGGCAATCATCATTACATCGCGATGACTCAACATGAGCGGGTTCAACATTTTGGACCATTTTGGACTTTTTTATATTTGTTGTGTTTCCCAGATGACTTCCCAGAGTCCACGGGGGTGAAGAGGATCCTACAGGCTCTGAATGCCAACGTGTGGTCCAGTGTAGAGATGAAAGATGGTGAGTCATTTAAATTAACTAATTCATTGTTAATTGTATGTGGATTTTAGCTTTCTGCTAAATCTTAAATTGCATTATTCATGTTTTTCATTTTATTTAATTTTATCGTACGACAATGTTTTTATGTGAAGCACTTTTAGTCTGCCTCGTGTGGAAAAGTGCTATATAAATAAATTTGCCTTGCCTTAACTCCTGTATGCAGCTATTTATCATTTCAAATTCATAGTATTAATAATTAAAGTTTATTTTGGACAATGTGCTCAAATTATGATACAAGTTATGATCCCAAATAAGTTGTGTTGTGATCCTTTAATTTCCCAGAACACAACCAGGGCTTTGGTCTGATGAGCAGCCTGGTGGCCAACAGACACAACACCTTCCGCAGTGGACCAAACCCTCCGGTCAGTCACATCTAAGTTCTCAATGTTTGTATGAGTTGTGTTCTTCAGTAAAGTCTAGATAGTGGATTGAAAAAACAAGCCTGCACTTGCTAAACATGAAACCGACACGCTAACTCGTCCTTCATTCAGTCCTCTAGTTTGCCAGCAGAGGGTGCAAACGACACTGAGGTGCCTGCGGTGAGAGAAAGTGAGGGCATCACACCTGCTCGGGTGGAAACAATAGTTGGTTAGTGAACAAAACTCTAATAATATAATAATTAACCATATATACAGTATGAGTGATCAATGAAATATTATCACTTTATTCTTTCCTCAGATCCAATGACGCATCTGGACATCCAGGAGTTGGCTAATCTCACCGCCGGAGATGCAGATGTGGAGAACTTTGAACGTCTTTTCACCAAGCTCAAAGAAATGAAAGGTATTTGATTACTGAATAAGCGATGTGTTCACAACCAGGAAGGACAGCAGCACATCATTATGACAAGTGGCAGCATATTATGACAAATTGTCCATGTTTTCCACGCAGACAAGGCATCATCTTTACCACACGAGCAGAGGAAAGTTCATGCAGAAAAGGTGAGTAATAGTTTTCAATCATGAGCACACTATAATATCCTGATCATTTAGTCTAGTGATAAAACACTTTCATTTCATTTATTTAAAGGACTGTGCACATTAATAAACATTTCTGTAAATGTGGCAGTGTTAGCCAGCAGGCAAATTTTCATCTATAGTCCTTTGGCCAATTGTTAAACTATGCACATTTTATGGTGTGATATGTAAAGATAGATGCATCAACACTGCATCACCCTTTTAGTTACATTTCTTTGTTGTTTACGTTTTTATGTCCTATTTGAATTGGTCCTAAATGCCTCCACAGGTAGCTAAAGCGTTTTGGATGGCCATCGGTGGAGAAGCGGATGAGGTAGAAGAATTATCATCAGGGGAGGAAAGCTAAACCATTTCTACCGCTGACCCAAGTTTCCCCTCATCCTGTAAAATTCCCCCCCCCCCCCCCCCCCCCATATCATGTTCCTGCTCTGTAGGACCGTTTTAACACAAGGAGCAGAGGAAAACACAGCACCGTCTGAGCATAGTAATAATACTTTGTCTTTACTTGGGCAGTTTTATTATGCAAGGATAATATAAAGTGAAAATCTGTTGGATTTTGATCAGGAATGGGAAATGTCACGTTTGTTGGTCAAGTGTGGAACAATTCTGAATCTGAACTCCTAGTTTTCCTTCCACCCGCTGGCTGCCCTGCCCAGTCCCTGGTGAATATGCAGAGTTAAGTGGGTGGGGAGGCGTTCAATCAGAGCACGGTTTGTTTTCAAACCCAAGTATAGATTGTTGTTTGTGTTTTGGGTGCAATTGTCATGTTTTATTTCTTAGTGACATGTGCCTTCCTATCCAAGTTTGTCAGACATGTACATTTTGTTTTGTCATCTCTTAATGATTAAACACAATTATTTTATAACCTTTTGGTGTTTTACAGTCTATGGAACAACTGGGACTGTGGCAATGCTTGAATGAATTGCCCTTCTCTGATGGCAGTCTTTTTCTGTATGTAAGATTAACTTCAGTTCAGGTACAATTTTATTAAATCATCACATGACAAAAACAATGGCAATTTCAAAACAATTTGGACTAACATGTAGAACCTAATACATGAGATAAACGACCTAATAAAGTAAGATACAAAGTATGACACAGATCTACAAACTACTTGGTTGAATACACCGTTGCATAGCACCGGGTCACGGCTCTGAACAGATTTCATTCCAGCTCGGTATCGTGTACTAGAAGTGCAGTGGGAGAGAGGGCCGCCTTGAACCGACTCACTAATAAACTAGGACCACAAGCATATCAAGCATGCCTTTTATAGCATAACAATGTGGGATGTAGAAGAGGAAAAGCAGAAAACACTACCATTGATGCGCTAACTGATCATTTCACGTCCTAATAACGGCTGTTTATCCATGCAGAGTATGTTGTATACTCAGGTGAACATTGAACTGACGTGGATTACATGTGTAAATTAAGTGCTATGTAGGAGAGTGCCACCGGGGCGGCTACTGCTGGTGAGGCACGACGAGAGTTACGATGCTAAGACCTAAACTACTCCACTGACACCGTTTATATTAGCCTTATTCCTTTCATGGAAACATTTTCCAGTTTAACAGCTGGTACAGTATTTTCAGGATCGATCGATCCTAAAGTTTTCCACTGAATCCGATGACCGTAAAAGACTTGAATCATCACAAGCTATGAATATTTATATACATCGATCATAGTGGGGTGCCAATAAAAATATATTCCCCATGCAGGACACTATGTAAAAATAAATTATAAAATGTCTTTCACTGAGCAAAATAGTTTTCATACAGACATTATTCTTAAATATGTCCAATTCTCTGTTGAGCAATAGCCAACATAACCAATTGGAAGGAATAACCACATAATTCACTACTTCATCATATAGACTAATTGGTTAGGCCAAAGTACTTTGTACTTTGTTAACAAGATGAGGGATTTCCTCATTACTCAAACTGGGTGTTTACCTCACTAGAGCCACAATGCTAAATAAGCCTTTCCAATTCACGATTACAAAAATAGGTGATCAGTTTAAGGGGCATTGAACATGACCAAATTTCATTAAATAGCAGGGTGATTAATATCTTCATTTGACCAAACAACTTGAGTCATACAAGAATTGACTTAAAAACCAAACAAATAGAACAGAACAATAAGCAGATTTTCCAAAAGGATTTCAATGGTCTTCATCGAAAAATGATGAACACAGCACTACATTACCATTTTAAAATGTACATTAATGCATGATGGGGACAAGGTGGTAGGGTGCAAGTTCAGTACTATGAAACCTATTGCTAACATGCTGTGGCTGTGGGAGCACAATACGACAGATACAAGTCATAACATAAACCTTCAAATGGAATTCATGGCTACTCCTACAAGGAAAGTGCTTTACATTGTGTGCGTGTGTGTATATATATATATATATATATATATATATATATATATATGTGTGTGTGTGTGTGTGCAGATGAGTTTACTGTTTTCCTTATCATAAAACTTTTTTTTTGTTGTTGATCCTATGTGAATTGTGTAAATGAGTATGGGGGGGGGGGGGGGGGGGGGGGGGGGGGGCATGCTGTTCCTAGGACACACTGGAGCAGCGGATGCTGGGGGAGCCCATCTGCGTGAGCACCTTGTCCAACCACTGAAGAGGCCCATTCAGGTGCAGCTCTATCCAGCAGGGGGTGCTGGTCACTGTCTGTCGCCTGCAGACCACACACACACATACACACACACACACACACACACACACACACACACACACACACACACACACACACACACACACACACACACACACACACACACACACACACAAACACAAACACAACCAATCGCAAACTGGTTCACACATCGTGTCATAACAGCTCGGTTCGCATTTCACTGCCCTCCACCCTGACTGACCAAATGGGGATATTTCCCCCCTAATGTTGATGTTTCTTTAACCAGATGACTCAGGTCCGTCCCGGGGGAAACCCCCTTGCGTGCAAGTCCAGGGCACCTTGGAACCCCCCCCCCCCCCCACTCTCCATGTCTCCTGCATTCTTAGGACGTTACTCACCTCCCTCAAACCGTCTTAACCCTTCACCTACCCACCCCCTGTTCATTCTCCTTATTTCTCGCCTGCTTGCACACTATTCCATTTGGCTCCTTTCGACCATTTGGCTTAAGTAGTCTGGTCTTAACATCAGAGCCAACAGCGGCCCCCTGAGCCACAATCGCCCCCCACCTGAGCCACGATCCCCCCCTAGCTCGGGCCCTGTAAACCTCACTGGAGGTTCCCTTGGAATGCAGTGTTTTCATAAGCTCATGCAATTCATCACAACTGAATGAAAGCAAAAACAACCTAAATGTCCCCATGAGTTTAGATTCCAAATGAAAGTCATTTTCTTATGAGGGAGACACTGCAATAATTAACATCAGTGACATGCCCAACATTCATATACTAGAAAGTCCCCAAGCCGGGAACATCCCTAAATATTAAACAGGGCTGCGTGGGCTGAACCCATCTCCAGAAGGAATTGGAATGCTTCAGGTGGTTTCCGCCAGAGTTAGCATGAAGCTTAAAAGGAGAAACAGGAGAGTTCACGTAATAAGAACTAGATTGCAGCAGTGTAATCAGAGCCAGGTGGCCAGAGGCTTCCCATGCTACGGTGTCTAGAGAGGGGAGCCCTGGGAGAAGGCAGGCAGGTCACCGTGGGGCCCTGCTGACTCCTTTAAACCATCCCCACACCCCCAGGCAGCCTTCCCAACCTCCCCATACCAGAGCGCTGCTCAGATCTCCTCACGGCCCTGACACAACCGCTCTGGATCGCCCAGACGGTGTGGGCCTGAGCAGTACTGCCTTAAGAGGCCTCATTATCAATAATGACTATAAGTAGGAAGTTTCTACTCAAACTAATGACTATAGAGCGGCAAAGTCATTCCCCTTCCGGTAGAGCCCATGGGACCTATGAGATCGAAAAATATGAATGGGTTTCAATGGAGAGAAAGTAATTATTTTCTGGTCCCAGTCTTTATATTCCCTGGATTACACATATGTTGTTTGTGGATTTAAGAAATTGGATTTTAAGAAAACTAAAAATTTCACGAAGAAGTTTGATAATGTTAGGTTTTGTGTGAGGCCGCTTTGTGAACTACAGCCCCTTCGCTGCTCTCGACGCAAATGATAAACGTCACCACCACTCTGGTACAGACATGCCGATCTCTCTGCTCCACTTCACCGCTTTTCTCCAAGGGGAGGATAAAAGCATCGAAAGAGGTGAAAACCATTATAAGTCGGGGCATTTGGAGAGTTTTAGTTATGCCGATGGGGAGATTTTCGGTCTTGTCCATGCCAATCGCATGGAGCGTGACATCACATACGAGACGTGTAGTCTTTCTCATTGTGTTTTCTCTACAGCCTTTAAGTGAACAATTGCACAATAAACGGTCAAAAAATGATCATTTAAATCCACAAACAACATATGTGTAATCCGGGGCATATAAAGACTGAGACCAGAAGATAATTATTTTCTCTCCATTGAAACCCATTCATATTTTTCGATCTCATAGGTCCCATGGGCTCTACCGGAAGGGGCGTGACTTCGCCACTCTATAAGTAGGAAGTTATGAACGTATTGGCCATGTCTGCCATTGTATTTGTACGTTTCCATCACACTATAGTAGTGTCACCATTTGGTTAAGAAGACTGTCAGGCTAATCAAAGTAGTAAACACCAGCAGTGATATCAACGAAATAGTGTTAAGGTTTTTGCGTTGACACAACATGGTTATGGTTAATTGGTTTAAACTATGCTATGCATTGCGTGTTTGACTTACCTATATTCTGCTCCCCAGCCCTTCACAAAACTCATGCGGATGGTGCACATGCGTGTCAGCTGGTACACCGCCTCGAAGCCCTGGTTCACAGACTGAGCCAGGAGCGCAGCGAACTCCTGGTTGTTGAAGATCTTCAGATTACAGCCTGGGAAAGGAGCAGAGCACCGCTCAAGTAATGGCTGACTGGCCCTGTCTACCGCGCGTGAATCACGTGTAACTGTGGGTAACACTGTGTGTAACGCTCGTGTGTTACACCCCTTGCCCACTGCATCCGTCCGTTGACGGATCTCATTGACTTTTCATAGGGCGATCCCGAAATGCATTGTGGGTCCGTCCGTTCCGTCCGTTCGGTCTCTTGCGTTCAGAAGTTGAGAAAATTTTTACTTTTCAGGCTGCGACGGATCCGTCAGCCAATCAGATCGTGGCTGCGTCTGGCTCCGTCTGCAAATACCACTCCATCTGTCAGACACGCCTTCCATCGTCCGTTGACGGACGGATGCAGTGGGCAAGCTGCGTAACACTTGTGTGTCACACTCGTTTGTCACAGTCGTGTGTCACAGTCGTGTGACACAGTCGTGTGTCACTGTTGTGTAACACTTGTGTGTCAGTCATGTGTAACGGTCGTGTGTAACACTGGTGTGTCACATTCATGCTGACCTGGAGGGATCTTGCAGACGGTGGCAGGATGCCAGCCGTAGCGCTGGTTGCAGTTTGGACTCTGGACAAAGATGGCGCTGTCACTGAGGCATTCTGCAAACACCTCCCCCCCGATGTAGTATAACCTCACCCCACGTCCTGCAGGGGGGGGGAGAGAGAGGGAGGGAGAGATAGTGCCAGAAACAGGAGAGGAGAGAGAGAGAGAGGGAAGTTAAAGTTTGTGGATTTGTTTTAACTGCAGTTTATGCAAAATGCCAATCTGATGGAGAATACTTGGGCGCATTCTACCAGAGGTAACATAGGTACCTATATGTCTGCGTGTGAGCTCCACGGCGGAGTTACGATTAACGTTGGAGAGCAGACCCAGGCAGAAGCGCTCAGAGTTGGAGGGGTCCGTGAAGCCGTCCACGGTGAGGGAGGGCTGGGAAGCATGGAAGGTCTCTCCCACCCGCTGGTTCAACTCGTAGTAGGAGATGGAGCACCAAAAGGCCGACTCGCAGTAGGTTACAGGCTGGAGGTCTGGACCACGGGACGGAAAAGGACCAGAGGTGTGCGGCGAAGAAAACACAAAAAGGTCAGAATAACTGGAAACTAAATTCGCTAATCAAGAAGTCTGTGGTTGACTCTATTCAAGGACTTCAAGGAAAATACAAAAGTTAAAAGTGATGCATCAAATCCAGAACACATTTGCATACACATTTTGGTGGCTTGTCGCATGCAGACAATGTGTGTGTGGAGCATTTGTGACATCAAAACTAGGAAAGAGAGACTGGTTCTCTATTTTGACACTGATCAATCATCACTGTAGAAAAATGCTGAAGATCCAAGCACAACCTTGATGGTGTTATTTAACACTCACTTTGCTAGCACACTATAGCATTAAACTAAGGCGGACTGGTAACATAGTTACATCTCAATCTTCCACATGCCTTTTTTAAAAGATGCTTGATTCAGTGATCTCTTTTGTTGGGCACGGCTGTGAAACGTTTTTGTGAAACACAATTTTGCAGTAGTTGAATTACATCCGGTTAGCTTGCCACTGCATTGGCGGTACATTTTTCTCATGCATTCAGAATCCTTGGCTTTCCAATTATCTGTCCATTAAAACGCAATATGTCCGGTGGACACTGCTGCTTACGGTAAGAATAACCGTATTGGATCAGAACAGCTGTGAACCCTGGGCTTTGTTCTGAGGGAAAGCTGTGTTTTTAATATTCCCTGGCGGTTTCCCCATGACCTGAGCTGCTTCCGCTGCACATGGAGACATGTGACCTGCATTCTTCTCGTGCCAAAAAGTACAGCTCTAATCTAATGTCACATTTAAGACTAAATTCCAGAAATACAAGTATCACCCATCTCCACCAGAGGAATCACAGTGGTGACATGGACGGTAGCATACGTGGATATGTGTGAAGAGATCAGAGATCAGCGCAACAGGCAAAACACCACGTTAAACACAAATAGTGCCTTGTTCAACAATGGTCTTCTGTATTCATCAGCCTCCCTCCTAGAGCAAAACTTTGATTCACGCTTACCCAGATTATTGTTTGATGGAGAGACGGGATTGGGTGACAGGCTTGGCGACCCTAGAAAGTGAAACAAGAGATCATTGGATGAGTGAAGACAAGGCAAATGTCAGGGAGAAAGAGGACTGTGATTCAGGTGACTTGTCACACCTGTATCCATGCTGTGGTTGATTTGGGGATCGCTGGTCTCTCCATCTTCACTCAAGTACCCAGGGGGAGGAGTCTCTGAAAAACACACACACAAATATCTTAGTTTAACAACGCAAAATATGTAATTAAAACATTTAAATCTACACAGTAACCTGGAGCCTATTTTCTTTCTGCCTGGTGCAGATATTGGGGAAGTGTGTGTGTGTGTGTGTGTGTGTGTGTGTGTGTGTGTGTGTGTGTGTGTGTGTGTGTGTGTGTGTGTGTGTGTGTGTATTGTGTGTGTGTGTGTGTGTGTGTGTGTGTGTGTGTGTGTCTACCGGGGATGTAGTTGCTCTGAGGCTCGATGCCAGCGGGGAAGTTAGTGTTCTCTGGGATGGAGTGGCTGTAGTCGTCCAGGGGGGGGAACTCTGTGGGGATGTCCGTGTGTCGCGGTACGAGCACCGGGGGCAGAACTGGACCCAAACACAACATGAACCATCGTTACACCTTTCTCACCATGAGTGCCACATGACAACAGTTGATATTGTCTGTTGAGGTGGAGGAGGTGGAGGAAGAGGTCACTCACTAGGCGTCTCCACCCTCTGGTAGTGGTACGGGTTCACGCACACCTCGTCCTTCTTGGTGTGGAAGGCGAACTCACAGAGGTCCACGGCCCGCAGCTCGTGGTGAGACTGCAGGTCCGGCCAGCGCCATAAGCGGCAGTAGATGACGTGCGGTAGACCTTTCCGGTGGGACACCTGCAGACGCCCATCCAAAGACCTAAAGGGAGACCAGCCCAAAGGCCACATCATCACACTCCATTCAATTTAGATGACAGGAACCACCACATCTACAGCAAATGTCACAGGTATGTCAACCTTATTTAGGTTTTTTTCTAATGTTTATTATGCACCATGACTATCTCAAGATATGCAAAACAGATCAGCAGATCAAACCTCACGATGTTTTTCGGCACATAGCCGGTGAAAACAACTTTTATTACAACCCTCAATCACACTTCAATTACCTGAAGCGGGGCAGGGACTGCTCTACACGCTTGAGCACTGTTGTGACGGCTCTATCTGTGGTTAATACAGCTCATTGTTAAACGTCAGAGACAGGCAACATGTGTTTCTTGTTTCTCACCATGACGGTCTCCCAGCAGTTTCTCTAAAAAAACAAAGGCTCAAGAAAGAAAAAGTCAAAAGCCAAAATGTACACCACCACCTTGCTGGTGCAGTGTTGCGTGCAGTGGTGTGTGCAGTCAGTGTTGCGTGCAGTGCATGTTTGCTCCAAATGATATATATAAAAATATTCCATATACAAGTACCAATAAAAGATTGCATGAACTCTACAGCACTTCAGAGCTACCTTTGTGGTGGAGGTGCTTTTGGATCCAAGACTTTTCACCTTAGGCTTTAGACTTTGGCATGTGTGACTTGTTTTGATTGCTTGAAGGTGTTTGCTAAATTGTAGACACAAGGGTATTGCTCACGGTGCTACGAAAGCTATTTTTGGGATTGGCTTTTTTCACATTGTGCTTAGGTCGATCCATCAAGGACATATGTAACAATTGTATTGCTATTACCAATTAAAGCATTGTCAATAGAGAGCAGAAAACGGATATAGCCTTAGGGGACTTAGTAGATTCTAAGCACAACACCATCCCTGTCACTGGGCTCTCTGGAAGGAACAGGGACCACAGCGCAACGCTTCCAGAACCACTTCTGATCAAGAGTAAACACAGAATCATCACTGTAATCAGCACAAACAGGCCACTCCGTTTCCATTACTAAATAGTTACTACTGTCATTGTCGCTTGTTTTAAGATCAAGGAAGTCACTGACTAAGCATAGAATAATGTATATTCATACGATATTTTCCAATCATATAAAGTTTACAAATAATTGCAAAGTTGTCAAAGTTGACTGAGAATTCATGCCAATTCTTAAACCAAATCAATCACTCATAATAAAGAAGACCATCATATATAATACATCCATAAAAAGAATCTGGAATATTGACATTAAAAAGGAGTTCTCAAAATAAGGCAATACCATTTTAAGAACTCCCCAGAATAGGCCTAATTTATACTTAACCCAAAGTGCTTCCAACCTTCACTCAGAGCTCAGATTGCTACCCACCCCAACCAAACAATTTCCCAAACCACTTATCCCATTGCGGTGCGATGTTGCATTGACGGACAACCTCACCAAACCAAGTGACTGTTTTCTTGTTTTTTTTATCCCCAAGTCAGGCAGCCCTTAATTGCAGTAACAGCCTCCAAGAAAATGTACAACTCCGCCCTCTGGATTACAGATAGGCCTATAGATAAATCCAAAAAGGTACAATGTTATTTGAAGGAACTCCGGACAGATACCTTGTGTGGCCTACAGACTATATGGACTAATCCTAGCTGTTACCAAACAGGCTTTAAACCGGGGAAGGGAATGTGCCCAGTGGCAGCTCCTCCAGCCACAGCTACACACACATCCCCGTTCATTGACAGACATCCAAATTGAGCTCAGGTGACTTGTAGCGATGGTATCTCCGTACGTGTTCAATACCAACTCACAGGGGGTCAGGGTGCAGAGCTATACCCTGGTAAACATGGTATTAAGTTAGCAGAGGGATGCTATCGTTAGCTAGCTGCAGCTCATCTGTACATGGGTGAAACTTAAATAGGTTGAACTGCAATTTTACACAAAAAGACCTGCACACAGCTGATAGGCATTCTGATTGTAAAACGATATTCAAGTTCCGTTTATGTTAGCATCCGAAGCTTAGCCGGCTGGCTAGATACAAGCTAATGGTCACAGCTAGCGTTGTCAGCCTGGCGTTCCCCGCTAGCATGTCGCGCTGTACCCCCCCTGTAACAACCCTGTAACAACCACTGGTACCCCCTTCTCTACCTCGGGATGGTGATGCACTTGGTGTTGACATTCGGAGTGGTGATGGCCTTCTCCAGCTCCTCCAGCTGTCCCGTCTTCTTCAACTTCTTGACGAGACTTTTCACTGCTTTTTCGCACCATTTTTCCTCCTGTCCGTTCTGCTCTCCCTTCTTCCAGCCGAGGAGTCTCTTCACGATGGGGGGAGTGAAAGGCAATATAGACATGGTATACTGTCAGACCGACGAGCCACAGAGTAGACTTGCACTGTTTTCTAGAGATAGAAGATTAAAAAATGAAAGAAGTGAGGTTAAGCTAGTGGGAGCTAGCTTAGCGCTCCGTGCTGGATGATGTCCCGACTCGGCGCCTGCTCGCGACGCAGCTTCCCCGGTACGAGTCGCCTGCAGCCCGCTGCTAGTCTGGAGTTTGTCCCCTCCTCCCCCCTCCTCCTGCACCACCCCCCCACCACCCCCCCACCGAGGATGCTGCTGCTGCTGCTGCTGCTGCTGCTGCTGCTGCTGCTGCTGTTGTTGCTGCTGCTGCTGCTGCTACTGGTCCACCTTTAAATCCAATTTATTTTAAATTTATTTATTTTATTTATTTATTTTAAATCCAACATTAATTATAGATAATAACTTGAATACTTATTGTGTGTGAACATACTTTTTTTTGTTGAAGCATTTGACTGCATGTTAATAGTGCATCATCAAAACAGCATATGCCTATGTGTACCTCCAAGTAGGCCTACAGAGGGTGGTTAATCCTAATCTAATGGTATATCAACATAAAATAAAATATGAATCGTCCCAGTTGAATATGTTGTCCTCATTACACTAATTCTTCCTTCTACATTCTTTCTGGTGTCCTTTGACATTTGATTATAGGTGCAAGAAGGGCTCCGATATATTGCAATCGGCCACACACATGCCAAGAGTGAAATGTGATCTAATATTTACAATCACAATGTCCAAAAATAGAAGAACCGTTGGAATAATCCTTTTGATCCCCTCATAAAAGTGATGTAATTTCACCTTGAATGCACCTTTCCATAAATGGATGGCGTGACAGGGCATTGCGTGCTATTTGGAGTTTGATTTGACAGTGTTATTGATAAGTACACCCCTGGTGGTCACCTCCTGGTAAACAGCAGTGCGCTTGTGCTATAAATATCCACTCCTACTTGGAGCAACCCCTCTTCCTCCTGTATATTTATAACCTCTATCAATGACCACTCATGTCTATTTTTATATAGGGTTTTAGCCTTTTAGTTTCTAGCTTTACATAGGGTAAAATTATACATTATTTAAATGGCCTTGATGTCTCTTCAAGTGAAACTCTGTTCATAAAGTACTGACATGTACTTTGTTTCCATCTAAATACATTTAAAAAGGTAGCCTACTAGCTAAATGGCATCATTTGACTGAATTCACTTTTGGAGTCATTCTGACTTTCAGTTTGTTTACCTGTAGGGTACACATCCTCTGCCATTGTTAGACTATTCCAACTGTTTCCTGCTTACCAAACGATACCATAACCGGAATAAGGACACATTATGTAACAGGGTGCACTATGATTAGAATGAGAGAAAAACATATGGCCAGGAGCTAGCTACGTTTTGATTTTTGTTTTGTTGCTGTGGGCTTCTGCTAATGTTTGTTTGGGGTTGGAGTCAGCTGGAGACAGACTGCTGCTATGGGCAGCCTGCGGCCTGCACCCGCCTGCACCTTCCCCACACCCATGGGACACGGAGTGGACATGACAGCTGGTGTGGACCGGGCCCTGCGTTTTTGCATGCGTAAGGGTGTTGTGTGTGTGTGTGTGTGTGTGTGTGTGTGTGTGTGTGTGTGTGTGTGTGTGTGTGTGTCTGTGTGTGTTTGTAAGCAAGAGATGGGGGGTGCGAGTGCAGAGCGTGTCAGACAGAGGGCAGATGGGCCGCGGTAGGCAGGGAAAAGTCTTAGGGACAAAGTCAAGAAGGATCTCGGACAAAAGGCACCACGGCCGGCTGAATGCATAATCACAGCAGACAGTCTCATGGACAACAATGGCATTGTGATGGACTGGGGGGGGGGGGGGGGGGGGGGTGCAGATCAGCTGGACCACTGACCCAACAATAGTCAGACTGGAGCAGGGAATGGATTAGAGTAAATGTCGCTTTGTCTGTCCATCTGGAGGGATAGCTCAGCAACTCTGGGGTAATGAAGAGAAAAACAATACCAACACGGTCAAACTGAAAGAAGGCGACCTTTGATATAGTAGAGCCTTTAGAAGGTATCCAACTATTTTAGAAGTAGGTTATAGTTTTCAAACGACCACCCAGCCACAGCACAAACATTGTACGTACAAAATAACTTGTTTGGTAGAGGATAATTTGCCAGTGTAGAGCTATATGATGAGCACTGTTAAAGTAACATACAGTTACTCTTGTGGAAGCCTATAATTTAATTGGAAGCTAATTGCAGTGCGCTAGAATGTAAGGTGGTCGTTCTGCAATAAGGTGCTCATGCAGTCCAATCAGGGTGGGGTTCAGATCCTCACTCCAATATCAGCCTGCTTTTTAATCTGCCTCTGCTCGGCAAGCTGTTATCTGTTGCCCCCACCCATTCGTTTTTTCCCAGATGGCAACACCTCCAAATCAGAGACACGGGTGACCCCCCCAACCCCCTCCCCCCAGTCCAAACGCTTTAAACAATCCTACTTCTTCAGATCCCTATCGCTGTCTGTCTCTACGGTGTGCTTCACTTCACAGTCCAGCTCACTTTCTCAGTCCTCTAAGAGATTCTTTACCTTCATTGTATAGGCAAAGTTAGTCTATTTAGTTTGCTTTTGACAACCTACTGCCAGTAGCTTATTTTGGTACCCTTACTATTTTTTCATACGATGACATATCATTACATAAATGTATGCTTTTATATTTTCTGATTACCATTGCAATAATTGTTAACATTAGTTGGGGAAATACAATAATTTGCCATATTTTGTTATTCAACCACACCAGAACACGATGGTGTTCATCTGCAGTATCTTTAAGGTTGTTACCACCTAGTGGATTGTCTCTGCTACTGCAATATGTTAATATGTCTAACGAAGCCAGAAGATCCGTCCATATTTCTGGGGTACTTCGAATTTTAAACATTGATTGTTTTTTTCTAATGAATTTTCCTGGTTAATTTAAATGATTAATTTACGAAATGAATGATTCCAGATTTTCTTTCTTTTCATATATATTTTTTAATCACAAATAAGACTTTATTCCTGTCTTTGGATGACAACATGGCCACCCCTCACACTAGCTATAAATTATTTAGAAAAACAGAGAGGACTAGGAAGCTCCCTAAACACAATTTACATGTGTATTGTGAACAATGACCCATGAAGGCATTTATGTGATTTAGAGCCTTTGCAAAATATCGCCTCATCTTACATATGGATGGTATTCAGCACTTGGCCATGAATCATTAAGTTTTCCCTCAGGCTAAAAGGCTTTTATATAGTGCCTGCACCTCAACCAATAGGCACAGTGCTTACCAGTGTTTACCCTCCCAGCCATTGTTATGATCCAGCAGGAACGTTAAGCTGCAGCGGGCCAGGTATTGTCATGGTGTCCATAATGACACAAAGGTATTACAGATGATTGGTATCATTATTAGGATTATTTTGATGCCTATTATGATTGTGATGATGGGTAGATTAATTGTATAGTAGTCCTGTTGTTGTTTTTGTTATTGTTGTGGTTGTTGCTGTTGTTGTATCTGTTTTATATTTTGAAAGTAGAGAGAAATATGTAAGGTATTAAATATCACAATAAAAGCCTTAATGGCATATTAAAAAGTGAAAGTGAACAAATGTTATAAATTTGCACTGCAGTCTTTTCCTTTGACAACCCTTATTATGACTCAAACCTAATCGCTGCCGGAACTTTCTCCAAGCATACTTATTTTGAGAAATTTGGAAAATGCATTTTTTCATTCACTACACCAAAGCTAATGATAGTGAAATTAGTTTCAAAGCAATCAGGAGGCCCCCTGCCACGATGCACTGTATCCATATGCATGAAATTGCTTGTGCTAATACATGCTATGAATCGTGGGTAATGCAGTGAATAATTTTGACTGCACACAATAACGTTATTTCCTAGATTGGGGACTGTTGTGAAGTGGGAGCCCACAGGCAATATGCTTATAAATGGCTATGTATGGATAATTAAGCATTATTCATAAACATTAAAACTTGCTTATTTCGGAAGACTGGAGGCAGTGGGGGAATCCTATTAGACGGTTTTCCAATGAGGTTGACTTTACAAACTTTTCTTTCTCTTTTGTTATTGTGCTGAAAGTGTTTTTCAATCAGAACTTATATTTGTCACTTTTTGATTTGATTTAAGACAACGTTTTAGATATGGAGGAAGTAGGCTGCTTTTGCATAATTAGATTGACAAAATATGTTGAAATATTCCCATTTATTGTTTTCTTGTGAAAAAAGGGTTTCATATCCAATCTGTTTTTCAATGCTATGCTATTTTAAATCCCCAAAATGAAATGTGTATTATTTATTTCAGTAATAATGACTAAGAAGGCATGTCTGTCCAATCAAGCAATGTGACAGGTTATCTACCTGGCTGTGATTGGCACTTACAGATTGTAAGGATAAGCCTACTAAATAGTTAATTGGGACAAAGTCTAGATTAACAGGGATCAACCTCTATTGAGCCTCTCTCTGATAACAACATGCTTAACAATGCAACAGCATACAACAACAACAACAACAACAACAACAACAAAAACAACAACAACAACAACAACAACAACAATAATTCATCATTATCTTACAAGGCCAGTATGAAATAATTACCTTCTGATATACGACACACATGAATATAGTTTGGCATAGTTGTATATCATATGTTTAGATGTATTATATATTAGCAGAATACATAATACATCCATCTCATCCATCACAGTAACGCTGGTCTCCCCCATAAGCAAAGAGATCAGAGGAGCCAAGTCTCTTTGGTGCGCACCACCCTGTGATATGCACAGTAGCGCGGAGCTACACCCTCTTCTCTCACTAAAAATAACTCAGTACACGGCTACATGCCATGCTATAAATCTGTGATGGTGAACGTGTGGAACAGGATGAGCAAATGGACCAACCCTTGAGTGTGTGTGGGTGACCGAGCCAGCCGAGGAGCATCCGCAGCGGCACAAGAAGGAAGAGAGGGATAGTTGCTTCATTAAATACAAAGCATAGCTCCATCCATATGTAAACCATTTCCTCCCTCTCTCCCTCCCTCCTCCTCTTCG
>NC_136942.1:20932827-20935327 GCF_949987615.1 Pollachius pollachius | reverse complement strand
TGACAGGAAATAAAGTGTAATGACCAGAGAGTCACTACAAGGTGTCAAGCTGGCAAGAGTGGATTAAGGCAACAGGAAAAGGAAATGATGGGACAGGTAAAGTGAATAGTGTGTTTTGGGTTGCTGTGGCCCCATGCCATGGTAGAGACGTTCCAGTTGAGGGTCCGGATGGAGCCAGAGGCCCTGGGTGGGGCCAGAGATCACTTTAATCTGACAGACACCTTCCACTGCATTAGGGTGACCTGCCAACCAGCCCTCAGCATGCTGATGTTATAAAAGAAAAATGGACTTCATTCAAAGTTATGTTCAGATTATTATATGTATGTGTGTGTAAACTTATTATTTTAGAGTTATATAATAGTATTTGATATATATAATACAATTATATGTACAAATTTTTAGATTAGCCGTCTACAATTATTCACTATAGTCATGTAAAATATATTATAAAATAAATCAAAACCTATATATAGTCTCTGTGATGTGGTGAGTCAGTCATCTGTCTCCCAGGATCCTACTCCTGTATCCGGTAGCAGACTTCTCAGTACACACACACACACACACACACACACACACACACACACACACACACACACACACACACACACACACACACACACACACACACACACACACCCTCACACACACAGACGCACACCCTCACACACCCAGACACCATCCCCCCCCCCACACACACACACACACACAGACTCACACACACACGCACACATATGCACACACACATGAACACACATGCATACACACACATATCACACACAAATAGACACATACGCACACACACATGAACACACATGCATGCACACACACATCACACACAAATGCACACAAACACACATCCACACACACGCACACACACACACACACACCCCCCCCACGCACACACACACGCATGCACACGCACACACCAATGCACACGCACATACATAAACACACACACACACAATCATACCCACACACTTGCACACACATACATTACACACGTACAAAACACAGGACGTGGTCGAAACTATGATGTGAACGTCGGCTGGCAAACAGCCACTACAAGTCCCATTTCCCCTCAAGACTACAACTCCCATCTCCCCTCAAGACTACATCTCCCATTTCCCGCCCTCTAATGCAGGCAGCAGCTCCGTGTCAACGCACAGATTCATACACACAGCCTACGACTGCAACTCACAGCGCCCTGCTGCTGTGGACAGAGGTCAAACCAAGTTCACCAACAGCGTATAGCAAGAAAGTCCTGCCTCAGTGCGAATCCTGTTCTATTTTAAGACGTCTAAATATTCCACGTGCAAGTCTGCAATACATGCATGAGATTGTGTCCAGCCAAGTGTTTACTTTGGTATGTACTTTACAGTTCACATGTAGTATATGAAGTACACACTAAAGTAAATGCCTCACTTATATATTACTTTTGTGAAGTACATAGTTTTAGAAGTTGAGTAGACTTACTGTTTTGACTGAATAAGTTCAAAACAAAATGAGAGCAAGTTTCCCGTAGGTTTGAGGAGGATTTGAACCCAATTAAATGTTCTCTGTGTGTTTCTTGATCCAGTATTTGACGTATCGAAAGAGCAGAAGATCAGCCGTGCATTTAACGTGAAAGAATATATCCAGCCTGAAGGAACTATGTGGTAAGCGCCCCTCGCTATCCTTGGCACTTACATTGAACATTCGCAAGCATGTGTGAAAATATGTAATGTGTCATAGCCAAGACTCCAGGCATCTCCAGGAGACGGTGCATGTGTCCATTGTAGGTGATGATGAGTAACTATGGGGAATTCAGGACAATGAATAGCTTTTCCTTTTTTGTGCGTCGTGTATGCGCCTTGGTAAGCTGCAATTAAGATATTCAGTTCCATAGCCCTCTGCCAGAGACCTTAATAATCCCTTTTGTTGCAGAAGAGCTGAGTCTATCCAGACATTATTCTTTCATTTTTTTGGGAACTTTTCATCTTCCATTCTTACTGAACAAGGGATGACAAGTTCTTGTCATTCCTGGCCCGACGGAGGCCAGCCCCACAACGGAGCCCTTGTTCCAGACTAACCCCTTGTCAGACGGGGCACTTTGATATTAAAAACGCTGGTGGAGAAAGAAAGGCGAGGGGGGCAGGTGGATGGGTACTTGTGGGGGGGGGGGGGGGGGGGGAGGGGGGTGAGGCAGAAAGATGAAAAGGTTGAAAACAAGAAGTCCTACTGTCTTCCCCGAAGCCCCCCTCTGTCTCTGTCGATGGAACCCCCTCATGTACTGATAAACAGAGGTCCAGTCGGGCTCCTCCTCATGCCGACGTCATGGGAGCGGTGGCGGTGGCGCTGGACGTGGTTACACGTCCTGTGGCCAACTGTGCAATGATGTGTCTCTGCCTTGTAGGGCTGGAACAAACACCTGCCTTTTCTCTCAACGTTCGCACACAGTGATCACATTGACACGAGGGGCCTCTTCTGAGACATGAGTGCTGAGCAGAGCTCTTACACTGGA
>NC_136942.1:20891896-20932627 GCF_949987615.1 Pollachius pollachius | reverse complement strand
CTTCCTCAGGAGGGCACCACACTGACCCTCCCCCTTCTGTCCAGGAGTTCTCACTGCTCACACAAACTCCACACCTCCCTACATTCTCTGGATTGTTCAAATGGATTTCATAATAACGGTCCATGTTGGGGAAAAAAACAGGCTAACAAATACGCTAGTGTGTGGCTAGCATATCACCTCTTTTGGAACAAGTTTGTAGTCTGAACATTATACCGTCTGACAACGGTATAATGTTCAGACTACAAACTTGGACTTGGAGTATGAAGGAACAGCTGTGCTTTCCGCAGTGCTGCCACCCCTCAGTCCCAGCGTCCAGAACCACAGTAAATCAGCTTGTTAATGCAGCTTTCATGGCTGCAGCATGTCAACTCTACTCTGAGACAGCTCTCTGCACTTCGCGATGAGCTACAGCTCCCCAGGTGGACCTCTGTCTTCACCATGCGACCCACATGCCCACGCACACACAGCTCCCTCCACAGGCTGCTGCAGAGCCCCAGATGCTGCACACCTATCTGTTCCGAGCTAAGGCAGAGGGTGGATGAGGACCACCTGACCAGTGCACAAGAGGCATCGCACATCCGTCCCTGCTACACCCCCTCACCCCATCCCCAGCTCTCTCCCTCTCTCTCTCTCCCTCTCTCTCTCTCTCTCTCTCTCTCTCTCCAGAAGAGTGGAGGTGCCTCTTCTTCCCCACATTCCAGAAGTGTGTGTGTGTGTGTGTGTGTGTGTGTGTGTGTGTGTGTGTGTGTGTGTGTGTGTGTGTGTGTGTGTGTGTGTGTGTGTGTGTGACGGAGGGGGAGGTGCAGGGAGAAGGGCAGGCAGGGGGTCCACCGCCCCCCCGCCTCCACCCTTCCCCCTGCTGTGGACCAAGGGAAGGCATTCAGCTCCCTGACAACTTAGCACAAGCCCATGACCCGCCGACCCCCCAGCCTTCATGCTATCAGCTCCCATTAACTCACACACAGAGTGATGCCATTATTTTGCTTCAGAGAGTCTATTGGCAGAGAGGATTTAAAGCCTGGGCCTGTGGCCCCATTCCATTCAGTCCCTCTGCTCTCAGGGCTTAATGACCGGCCCATTAACAAACGCCTTTAAGGTGGAGCGGCGCCGCGGCGCGGCTTCACAGCAGCAGAATGCCTCCGCCACCATCTTCCTGCTCTAACTTCATCTAAATAGTGACCAACACACTTAAGGGGTATACACAGATAAGCCAACGTGCCGAGCAGACCTGGGCAGACCAAAGGCCTGGGAGTTCAAGGCACTCCATGCTGTAGGGTAGAGGGAGGAACGGGGGGAGGGACCGAGGGGTGGGAGTGAGCAAACGAGAAAGAGAGAGAGAGAGAGAGAGCGAAAGAGAGTGAGAAGGGAGGGGTGGCGGATGCAGACAGGCTCTCTGTGTGTTTGCGCACACACTGATGGCTGAAATGACCCCCTCTCGTCAGGGGCCCCAACATGCATGTGCCATTAGTGAATTCCACACTCCACCTCCTCTACTCGGAGCTCAGCCTCTACTGCAGCGTGGCCGGGCCACACAAAGCCGCCGGCCCCAGCTTGTTTACGGCTCTCCATTGTCTCAAATCAAATGGAGCCCCCGCATCAAGGTGAACTCACTTTGAAACCATGCACACAAACACTGAGAGACCAAATGGCTACCCTACTAGCGTCAGCCAGTACCACTCCTTTAGAGGAACAACAACAGCAAACTAGGGAGATGAGGGGAGGAACTGTTTGGCCAACAGTTTGTAGTATTCACACATCGTCCAGAGAGAGCGCAGTCAGAGAGGCTGAAGGAGCAGGAAGAGGAATGAGCCGGGACAAAGGTTAGAAATGTATCTAATGCAATGGCTGAGTGTGAGGAAAAGAGAGGTGAACTCTGTGATCCAGAACTTTTTCCTGTTCCAGTGAGTGTGCGTGTGTGAATGTGTGTGTGTGAATGTGTGTGTGTGTGTGGGGTGTGTGTGTGTGTGTGTGTGTGTGTGTGTGTGTGTGTGATTGTGAGTGTCTGTGTGAGTTTGTGGGTGTGTGTGTGCATGTGTCTGGCACGCAAGTAACTGAACACGTCTGTTTGAGCCTGTGCGCACGTTTTTTCGTGCTAATCGTGTGTGTCTTTATCTCAAATGTGCCCCAAAGCAGGAACGTGTGTGTTTTGTGTCAGCCAGCGACAGGAGGGAAGGGGTTCTTAGGGGCCTGGGGGGAGGAGCAGGAAGAGGGAAGGGGCACTCCAAGAGGTGAACTCACTACAACGTCTTTAAAATAGCCCAGGCATCTGCAATGCGCCGTGTTTTCTCATCAGAACCACAGCAAATATGGCGGATCAATCACAACAAGCCGGCCCAGTGTGTCCTTCACCGTCTCATTCACTCTCCCCTTCCTGTTGTGGTCCACAATGGCCCTTACGTCCTCCACTCCACCCATGTTCATTCATCATTTTGCAATGAAGGTTTCACTTTTGGATTCACAGCTAAAGCCAACATCTCATGTCAAGTGAAACTTAAGAATCCAACCAGCTGAAACGGTCTCTACCAAGGCTGTTTCTCAGGCTAGCTGCCAGAAAGGAGTATTCACGTTTACACAAAGAAAGAAAGAAAGAAAGAATGAAAGAAAGAAAGAAAGAAAGAAAGAAAGAAAGAAAGAAAGAAAGAGAGAGAGAGAGAGCGAGAGAGCGAGAGAGAGAGAGACAGAGAGAGAGAGAGAGAGAAAAAGAGAGAGAGAGAGAGACTGAGACAGAGACAGCGAGAGAAGGGGGAAAGAGGGAGAGAGACAGAGACAGAGACAGGGACAGGCTACATATGCATGACCCTAGGCTCCCAGAAGTCCTCCATGTTGGGCTCTGAGCGAAGGGCTGCTGCTGATGCTGCTGAGAGGGGCGGAGCCAAGAGCGCTGGGAGTAATTATTGCGCTGCTCTGCATCCATTTAACCCCAGCACCTCTTAACAGACCCGTTTACCCATTAGGACAGCGTTGCATGTTATTAGGGCTATTTTCTTCTCAAAAGCCTCTGCTCTTAGTGTCACTCTCGGGGAGAATGGGCAGCACTGAGCTTCTGCCAAGAGACACACACACATGCACACATGCACACGTACACACAAACACACTCTCTCACACACACACAGACACAAACAAGGGTCTTTAATCTTCTCCCAACCCTAATTGCAACAAGGCCGCCGACACCAACATCGAAACCTTGAGAAGATAACAGAATCCATTTTTAAGCAGCAGCCATGTGAGTGTAATCTCACTTGTACAACAAAAATAGTTTTTAGTCTAAAATAAATGTTTGGGATGAAAGCAGCTGGCAGGGGGGCTCCAGCGCTTAGTGATCTATGTTTGTCCTGACTAATGCGTCTACAAACAGGTAAACAGATTACTGAATGCTGAACACATAAAAGCCCCATTCAAATATGTCGCGGTTCAACAGGTGTAGCCTGGCACATCTGCCGCTGCACGTAGCGCACAGCCTAGCAGCACTGACAATCGCAGAGCAAACATACTTGTTTAATTAGCCTCTCCTGCATGGAGAGCGCAATCGGCGAGGAGCGGTTTTGATTTCCATAACAAGACGAGCGCTCCATGGAAACCGGAGCGTGCTAGCACGCTGCTAGCGTGCTAGTTCGCCGTGAGCCGTGCAGTTGGAGTGTCTAAGGCCCAATTTAAGATCTGACAACTACAGGACTTAAATCAGCGCGTTGGAACTCAGACCACTGAAAACAAAGACAACCACTCAAGTGTTTGAGCAGAGAATCAACATGTCCGGTACAATGACGCCGCCTGGTACAACCGACTGGTGCCGTGCAAACGTCAATGTCTGTTAAGAACAAAACACAATCCTTTAGGCTGCGCTGATTGCAGAGCTGAGGTCTCGTGTGGGTTGTTTTGTCTGGTTAAATTATTCCAAGGCTAAGTCTTTACATGGATTGCTACTACGCCATATGGTAACACATTAGCAGATTCTCATTAAACGTTCTGTGTGTGTGTGTGTGTATGTGTGTGTGTGTGTGTGTGTGTGTGTGTGTGTGTGTGTGTGTGTGTGTGTGTGTGTGTGTGTGCGTGTGTGTAACCCGTGAAAGGCTAACAGTTCCTCAGTGAACAGGCCCGCGCCCCTCGAGGCCCGGTTAGGATAATTAGCGCTAAGTACACACAGAGAGAGAATGGTGGGAGGGGGGGCTTGGAAGTTTCAATGGCAATCCTTGATGATCATTCATTAATGCTTTTAAAGGGCAGAATGAAAGGAGCATAACAAAAAGAGGGGGGAACATGCAAGGAGAGAAAAGAACAGCCCCCGGGGGTAAGCAGTGCTCCACGGAGCTTGGAGAGAGATGAATGGCAGGCCGAGTGTCAAGGACAGCCAGACAAACAACAGTGCCGCTCCCCTCCACCCCACCTCCGCACAAGCCTCCACCCAGCCAGCTCCAGGCCCACAACTCAGGCCTCTTATCCAGGGAGGGCCCTGGTGGCTCAGCCCTGCTGGAGCGGCGCGGTGCAGGGGAGGAGGAGTAGAGGAGGAGGTGGAGGAGAGAGGAGGAGGAGTGGAGGAGCAGAGGGGAGGGGGAGCAGAAAAAAAGGAAAAGGGAGAGCAGAGAGGAGGGGGTGGGGGAAGCAGAAAGGAGGAGGAGGAGGATGAGGAGGAGACAAACTGTTTGAGAGGTGGGGTTGGGGGTAGTCTGTCTCTTTCTTATCCTGTGCCAAGGATAAGACTCCCTAGCTCTGCAGCTAGAAGAATCGTACCGGTGGGCTGATAGAGGGTGGTAAAGATGTGTGAACGAGTTGGAGGAGCGGTGGACTGGGTAAGAGCAATGTGTGTGCGCGCGTGTGCGTGTGTGTCTGTAACAAGGCCCATCGAAGACGCATTTTTGCCAGTATGTGTTAATCTATACAATAGACGACTGCAAGCGTTGATTGCAAAACAAACCTCATATTTCCTTTCTTTCTTTCTTTCTTTCTTTCTTTCTTTCTTTCTTTCTTTCTTTCTTTCTGCAGCAAGGCGACAAACATTCCTGAGTCCCTTGTGTTTCGCTAGATTAAACGTTCTTTGATAGCTACAACAAGACGGAACGCAGTCATCAGCCCCTCCTGGCTTCCTCCCTCCCCCGGGGGGAGACGGAGATATGGCTGTTTTTGTGGCCTACTGCCCCATACAGCCCACCCCCCAGACCGGGGCCACCATGGCCCTGGCGTCTGGACTATCTCTGCCATCAAAGTCAGCTTTATCAGGCAGACATGCTAACTGGAGCTGCTCTTATATGTCTATGGATTTTCCTCCCTGAGACAAAGAGAGGGAGAGTTGAGAGGGAAGGGGAGAGAGAGAAAGAGAGTAAAGAGAGAGGAAGAGGGAAGGGAGGGAGAGAGATCGAGAGGGGGAGTATAGACAGAGGGGGAGAGAACTACAGTAGAGAGTTGAGAGAGAGGGAGAGAGTAGACAGGGAGGAAAAGGGAGCAAAAATGGATAGAGACAAGGAGAGAGAGAGAAGGACATGCTGGAAGCAGAAGCATAGGGAAACTGAATCCAGTCACCAATCTTGGCTGGTCACAATGGGAATGCTTCACATTGTCATCTACTTCCTCTCCACTTTCCCTGTTTCTGTTTTGGGATGTCTCCTTGAGGGAGGAAAAATGCTCTACCCTTGATAGCAGATAACTAACAGAATCCATAAATTAAATCAATAAACAAGAGAGGGTGTAAAAAGCACAGGAAGCTAGCCAGGCTGATATAGGGGAGAAGTCTGGCAGTGCGGCCACTGGTTGAAGTGCTCTCTCTCTCTCTCTCTCTCTCTCTCTCTCTCTCTCTCTCTCTCTCTCTCTCTCTCTCTCTCAGGGAACTCATTGCTCCTCTTCCTTTGATTTCTCTCCAAAGCCCTGACCAAATTAACTGACACTTGACAGTCAAATCATGTGCCAGTTGTTCAGGGCGCAGTCGTTTTGTGTGCTTTGCGTTAAGCGATATGTTGAGCCACAGCATATGATAAGGCTAGCTCATGTACACCATGAGATGCCCCTGCGTTTCCTTCTAGCCTTCTCTTCAAAACAGACAGAGAAAATGGTAAAGAATAGAAATCCAAAACATTTAACGATGTCTCTGAGGACGTTAAAACGTGCAAAAACTAGTCTCCAGCAACAAATGTCTATCTGGAGCTCACCAGACAGAATAGGACATTTTACAGACTTTTTAGAAGTTTCTTAAAGGCGTCAACCACGACAACACTAGCTTGCTGTTATGGTTGGAATCGTTGCGGGTGAGGGCCAAAGGAAGAAGGTAGGATCCACAGAGACCTTGCCCTAAGAGGCTAGGGGTGTCAGGGCAAGCAAGTACTGAAGCACCTAACGCTAAACACTCTATGGACATCCTGCTGGGCGGCTCTGGCCTTTCACCCCACCCACCCACCCACCCACACACACACACACACACACACACACACACACACACACACACACACACACACACACACACACACACACACACACACACACACACACACACACACACACACACACACACACACACACGTAGACACATCCGCCGTTGTGCTGGGATAGGTGTGTGTGTGTGTTTGTACACGTAAGGGAGGTTTGGAGCCAAGTAGGTTGGAGTGTTTCAGTAGAGGAGACCCCGCACATTCCTGACACCACCCCAGCCCACCCCTCTCGCTCGGTGCCTCCTGACTTCCTACTCTGCTTAGAAGTACAGGGGAAGGGGAGGGGGGAGAGGAGGGGGAGGGTCACTAAGAAGGTTCCATTCTTCCTTCAGGTCCTCTTAACCCAACACGGCCCTGCCACAGCACGTCATCTCTCTGTCTGTCTCTCTGTCTGTCTCTCCCTCCGTCCTCCTGAGTCTAGCTTCAGGTACACATTCTGTAATGGTCAACGGAATGAGGTTGAAGCATCTTTACCGCTCCATGTTTGAGATAAATGTAATCACAACATTCTTCTTCTTTGTGCCAAAATGCTAAATATAAATATTGAATTTGATCTCCTGCGTCTCCCCGGGCATGTGACCTTATTCTCTCCTGAATGACAGGTAGGACCCCCCTCCCCTGTCAGGGCGGGGGGGGGGGGGGGGGGGGGTTAACTCCAGCCTCTGTATATTCATATTCATATTTCGAGGCTTCATTTTAAACGCAACAAGGAACTCCATTATTACGAGTGACTAATTTAAGACGAAGGGCCGATCTTGGGTTACCGCGGGGCCCGTCGCGCCGGGGGGCGGCGCGCTGGTCGCTCAAACAATGGTTTTCTATTGATCCGCCCAGTGGATCACAGTCTGTGAGGAGAACATGTTCTGTCAGGATAATGTGGCACCAGAGTTTCTGTTTCAATCACAACACTCGATGGGCTGAAAGCCACACGGCTACGGCGGCTCCCCCCACACACTGCCCCACCCCCGCCCCCCATGCCCACCAACTACACACCGCCCGTACCCGCAACGACAACTCTGCCCCTTCACAACAACCCCGACGTTCATTAAAAATGCAGGAGTGAACATTTCCAATAACTCATAAAGTCCTTTGCTGTCAACATCTGCAAAGAATCTCAAAGCTAAAGGGAATGGCAGGATTTCATTAAGTAAATTACGCGCTGGCCATCTGAGAGAGACAGAGAGAGAGAGAGAGAGAGAGAGAGAGAGAGCGAGAGAGAGGCTAAAGCCAGAGCGCTAATCCAAACCGTACCCTGAAAAGAGACAGCCTGGCTACACTTACTGATCCCAATAGCCTAGGCCTTACAGAGCCACACTAATTCAAGATAGGAGAGGCACAAGCAACGCACACGCAAATATCGCCTTCCCGGTGGAATGCAATCAATGAGAATTCCGATTCCGATTTTCCGAATTTCAGTCAGGCATGTTTAGGGTTGTGTGTTTCGAGGGCTGTGCTGTGTGTCAACTGCTAGGACATACATACGGGACCAAGTACAAAGACAAAGAAAACAAAATGTCTGTATGCGGCACACGGTCAAAGAGGCTTCCTCTGCCGTTGAATATACACTACAACCTTCTCCGGAACTGGAGCCAATGAAAAGATTGTAAAGGCAGGTTTGAAAAGCCCTTAGGCTCTCCAGAATATGATCAAAGCCTTCCAAATCATGTATACCAGCTCTGACCTCATGCTAGGGAAGAAGGAAGAATAAAGATGACAAACAAAAGAAGATAAAGTCTGAAATAGTAAAAGATGGAAAAGGCAAGGCCCTGAGTCTCCACCAACCCGGTTTCCGGGCTGTTCCGGGCTGTTCCGGGCTGTTCCGGGCTGTTCCGGGCTGTTTCGGCAGAGCAACACAGAGCTATGCAGAGATAATCTAAGAGCTCAAATCCATCTACCAAGAGTTCCTCTCCTTTCCCTCTCGCTGTTATCATGCTTGTGTGGAGATGTCAAATGACACAGGCTTCTGCAGTTAATCCACACACAGCATTCTGGAGGCCCAGAAGAATGCTCTGGCTATTCTGAGTTTCAAAAACACTGACAGCCATAGGTTCAGACACAACTGCCCAGGCTCCTCCAGGGAGAAAGGGGGTGAAAACATTCTCAAAGCTATTTTAGCCAGCAATCAGACCACAGGCGTAAATCAAAGCTGGGTTGGATGAGTCTCTGGATTTGAAATTGTGGGTGAAAAAATAACAAAAAAAATAGAACAGCGACAGAAAATAAAATAGCCTCCACGACTGTGCATATGTTTCACCTTGTTCCTTAGCTACGACGCAAGGCCAGCATATTCACGTGTTCCAGGCTGAAACGCGGTATTGTTCCTCCTCAAAGCTTTGAGAGGAGAGAAGGCGGCAGCTAAAAACACTAAACTAACAGTTGGACATTCCTTACATTTTTAATGGCATTGCGCACTCTTTATTTGTTGCTGTAACCCTGTGCCCCTGAGCTCAATGAATGGTACTATTGGTGAATTCTGGCACTGTACTGCAGTGTGTGTGCGTGTGTGTGTGTGTGCATGTGTGTGTGTGTGTGTGTGTGTGTGTGTGTGTGTGTGTTTGAGAGAGAGAGAAAGAGAGCGAGAGAGAGGGGAAGAGGGAGGCAAGATGGCGAGAGCAGTGTGGCTCTAGAGTCCTAGAGTCCTAGAGCCACACCACAGGATTAGCTCACTCACGTTGTTTGCTAATGTAAAATTTGGGATTGAAAATGACAACCTAAGCGCTCCTACTGTTTTCTTGGACTAAATGTAGCCCCATCTTGTGTTGTCACAGTCGAAATTACAGCATCCACAGCACGCACACACACCGTTTATCCCAGGTACCCAATGAGCCAAATTAGCTCAAAAGTTTCCAGTA
Organism: Pollachius pollachius; assembly: GCF_949987615.1. Classification (NCBI taxonomy): domain Eukaryota; kingdom Metazoa; phylum Chordata; class Actinopteri; order Gadiformes; family Gadidae; genus Pollachius; species Pollachius pollachius. The sequence continues at coordinate 20,923,365 of NC_136942.1, read as the reverse complement.
AAACAAAAATGGCAAGCGTAGCATTCAAGGCAGACTCAAGGTTGAGTGTGTGGCGCTCGCTGTTGCTTAATCTGTATCAGCAAGCCCTTGATATGGGGGCCAAACTGCCACTAGAGTTGGCTGGCTTGACAGATAAATGTTATGCAGAGCAAGCAGGTTTCCCCTGACGTATGAGGATGTTTCAATCGTCTCCAAATGCTGCTTTAGATTAGCATGGCTTTTACCTCGTAGGTAAAGGTCACATTGCCTCACTGGTTCTAAAGCCCAAAGTACAAAGAGCACACATTTAGCCTCATAATTGTAGCACAACACAATAACAAGAATTGTATTGTTTTATAAGAGCAAAGCAGACAACAAATCGAATGCAGTGTGGCTATAAGCCGACTTCAAATAGGAGTCAGGTTTTAAAAATACATTTTGTGTCTGTTCCGAAACAGCTTTGGGCTTAAGACTTTTGTTGTTTAAGCAAACAACTATCCTAAATGTACAGACAAAACACCCCCGAAGAGTAAGCTCTCTCTGAATGTATGCAAATGCAAACATTCAACTGACATTCAAGAGTCAACATCATGCTTCGGAAATAATGATAATCAAACAAAACCTGTCTGAACTCGCTCAGTAGCTAAGAGATGTGGTAAAACCAAAGTCCTAATTACTAACTCAGACAAGCCGTGAGTTAATGTCACATCCATACATGTCTGGTCCTTATTTATAAGCTGAAACTGTCCCAGTCGGACAGTTTCAGACAGAGAAGCACGTACTCCCGACACACCGCCCTCTTACAGTCCTGAGAATGGGAAACAGAAAAAAATTCTTATCGATCTTATCAAAGGCTCTCTATGTTTTGTTCATTTTCCCCCCTTGGGGGTTGGGGGGTGGGCTTGGTTACGTAAGGGGAAACGGAAGCCAGCCTCCCACGTCAGGGACAGATACTTGAGAGTACACAGAGTGCACCGCACACAGCCAATCTGCATAGAACACATACGAAAAACCACCAGAATGGATGGCCTCAGCTTCCCACCTTCTGCCTGAATGGACACTGTGGACCAAACCCTTCCATTAGATGCTGGCCTTCTCGTCAACATTCCTTTATCCACCCCCCCCACCCCCCACCCCCGTCGTCGTCAAAGGGGCAATTCACCGCTCTGAGACGCTACAAAACCCAGGCTGGGTTTTTTTAAAACAGGATGTTTGTCTGAGGCCTCCTTCCCCTCAAATAAACAATCCGCAAAACCTGATTTCTGAGGCAGGGTGGAAGTACTCCACTGACTTTATTTTCCACATCCCGTATCCTGCAGCATCGGGGCTCCTTGGGGAGCTGGGCAGGACTGATGCTGTACTGGAAACCTAGTCCATCTGAAGGACTAGAGGGAGAGACAGGCTAAGGCTTCCCCCTTCGAGGGCCTGGGACCCCAAGCCCCCGCATGAGTGGGGCCGGAGAAGACGGAGGATTACTAGGTCCAATGTGGTTACGGTTGGAGCGGACGAGAATGGCACGATTACGAGTGTCCAGTGGCTAAAGATTGTTTCCTGTATCCAGATGGTTGGTTTCCTTGAGAGCAATGAGCTGGCTCTCGCTTTGGTGTTTTATTAAATACAAGCCATCCAAAAAGCACAGAAGAAAACTGTGTCAGCTCAAAGGGCCTGTTGTGCGTGTCACGTGAGAATGTCATCAATTAATCAGTGGCCCATGGATTTGGGTGTGTTTAGAATGACGTCACCCACATTGTGTCACTCATTTCTCCCAATTTAGCTCCCTACGAGACAAAGTCGAGTGCAAATACCAGCGGCACTGCTCTTCATTTAACAGATGATCTCACGGAAAAGAGACACGCCATCCGCTTGGAGAAAGAAACGAGAGTCTAGCCTTTTCAAGTTCGTAAATGGTTGAAAGAAAGCCCATGTCGGCAAAGTCAGCCTGACTTTCTATAGATCCGATCTAATCCATTCTAAACAAGAGGGCCGAGTCACATGCTTTAATTACACTGCCTCATCATTTTGTGCATTTACACCGTCTCAGACGCAAACAAGGATTAGCCGGGGGTCTAGCCCTGGCTTCTGGCTCAGATAAAAAGCCAGACAGGCTTTGATAAGGATCAGCAGGACCGTGGTTTGATTTCTTGGAGCTGCATGTGTGCGCTGCGTGCCTGTGTGGTCCCGAGATAAAAATGTAATTGACAAGAACGCAAACTTAAAAAGAGTCCAAACGTCTGGGTCTATAGAAGACGGATGGACATTAAGCACCTGCATTTCGCAGAGAAATTGGTTCCATTACTTGAATGAGGCCCTTCCGTTATAAATGCTAACGGCCTTGTTCTGCCTGGAAGAGCCAGTCAATACCATACCGGACCTGACATACTGTCTGCCAGCAATACGTTCTGGATGACCGCAATGGTCCTACCTCCAGACACAGAGACTAACAAGAAAAAAGAGATTAAGTATGAACCTCTCTGTTGTCTAGGTAATGGGTCCCACCCCTTCCAGCGATGGTCCGGGATACTTCGTGTCTCGCAGCCCTCAATCGTTCAGCCCCTCGCTAATTGTACAATGTGTCAGCGAGGCAGGGTGAAAAGACTTCCAGAGAAAGTCTCACTGATCAATGATCATTTTAAGAATTAGTGAGGAGGAAAAGAGCTTCAGTAGAGTTGCCTATTGTGTGGGGTACCAAAAAAACACCAACAAAACACATACTGCTCTTCTTAAACTAATGAAGACACTCAACAAAGATATGCAGAATTCAGAGCAGAACCAAACAAGATCGCTAAAGGTAAGCACCATGAAGCCAGACATAAGCTGTCCATGACTACACGATGATGAACTCAACATGTAGGATGGGTGGCGGGACCCCTTTAGACTGTCACACAGTGGGCAGTGACACCTGCTTCCAAGGGCTTTACACTGATGTCCGCACAACAAGGGCCAGGCAGGGAGGAAACAGGTGTAGAGGCAGGCTGGGGGGCGTCTGTGGAGATAGATACATTCCCTCACACACGGACGTGGCTGATACCCCACCATTCAACGTCCAAACAGCAGGTCTGAATGATGATGTTTAGGAAGGTTGGAGCATGTAAGGGTCCTTAACCCCCGATTAAGTAACACTGTACTGCCAAACATTGTTACTATGGGAATCATTTTGTAGTTCAACAGTTCCATGATTCAATAATCAATGTGTTAAGACAGATATTAGATATTTAAAATTAATATATTATCTAATCTGTAGCTCTTAGATACAATATTAGCAGACATTTCGTTTGGCAACCAATCTTGAATTCTCCAATCAAGCCTTGAAGCAGACTACAACATTTACCTTATGAATGGTCTAATTGTGACACGATGCCCCTTCCCGGAGTCCAACTAGTTTTCTGTGGGAGATCTGTCTTCAAAGCCACCAGAGAAGCTCAGAGATGGATGCACAAACAGGCAATGTCATCTGCGGGCCAGAGTCAAATTGGAAACAAGATAATCTGACCAATTGCATTATGCATTATATATTAGCGATGAGCAGAGTGAGGTTCATAAGGAGGCTGCATGGCTCTGGGAGTAATGAGGAGCATTACTCAAGTGACCCAGTGAGACGGTCCTGCTCCGTCTTCTGCTGTGGAACAGCACAATATATCTAGCTCTCCTTGCCCCTTTCTAACGTGGCCTCCCTTGTATCTCAATCTAGCAGTGCTTTACTGCACAATTCATCTCTTTGTTCTTGGGCCACCGCGAAAATGCTCAAATTCATCATCAGAAGGGAAAAAAACGGGCCCACTTCATAATAAGCCATAAAACTCCACCACACTTTAATGCGTTGGCCAGAGCCCTTCCAAAGTCCAGCGCTGTGAGCGTGTGTCATAACGTGTGGGGGATAGTAGGGAGGAGGGGAGGGTTGGCTTCTCGTGCGAACGGCGTAGCAGACGTGGTGGGAAGAACCCAGCGGTGCAGCAGCACTATATCCTCCCTGCTCACCGCAGTCTCCCAGGACTTGCGGTGCGCGCTCTGACAAGCCCCCTCATTTGTTGACTGAGGGAGTGTCGCCGGGCGAGCTGAGGTGGTGACAGCGTGTGTGTCGGAGGGGAGGGGAGCCGGCTGGCTGATACTCCCCTGCCAGGTAGCCCTCCAGCCAACTGTTCAGTGTCCCTGGGCCTCAGAACCTAGGGGGTGGAGGGCAAGTGTGGCTCCCGCAAAGCCCCTCCCCACCCAGAGGAACCTGAGGGCTCTCGCTCCCGGCGCACATGACCTGGCTGCATCGGAGCGCGGGTCCCGGTTTGGAGGTGTAGATGTGTTGACTCTGGGCCATGTGAAGGGAGTGTTTTATTTCAAATGAGGGGACAGGAGTGTTCCTGCTCATTTCCTCTGCTGTGGCCCCCATTCAGAGGCAGCCCCGCTTCCCTGAGCCAACCCCTCCCCAAAGCCTACTTACAGCCCGGATAGATAGAATTGTGTGTGTGTGTGTGTGTGTGTGTGTGTGTGTGTGTGTGTGTCTGTGTGCGTGTGCGTGTGTGTCTGTGTGTGTGTGTGTGTGTGTGTGTGTGTGTGGGTGTGTGTGAGTGTGTGTGTGTGTGTGTGTGTGTGTGTGTGTGTGTGTGTGTACGTGTGCGTGTGTTTTAAGCTAGCTTGGATCTTATTACATTTGATCCCACTCAAATATTTCTGAAAGAAACACAGAGGAGGGGAGGTGTGCTCTGTGGCCGCAGCACACGCCCCGCGGAGTCGCTGCTCCCCTCACAATGAAACCTTTATCTGCCTCTCCCTGCCCCTAATGGACTCCACATCCAACACAGTCCAACCGCAACGTCGGTGCCCTCACCTCCCTACACCTATTGCCAAACACTCCCACCTATTTAGGCGTAGTATAGTAGAAAATACTTTGAGAAGTATAAATACTTTTTCCAAGGCCTGGCTCAACCCTTTGAAAGGCCAAAATAAATGCTTGGTTTGTTTGCAGAGTACTGTGGGATCGTTGATTTACAGCTCACTAAATATGTGTGATCGGGGCCGTCTCTGGGTGAGCCAAAGGGGAACTTTGATAATAAAGTGATTTACTGGGACACACAACCGTCAGCCGCACACACAGAGGCAGCACACGCACGACATTAGGCCAGCGGAGGCACAGCGCCGCTGCTGGTTCACTAGTGCCACTGCAGTCAGCCACGCGACAACCAGGAGAGATAGAGGGCGCCTCAAATTCTTTTAAACAAATGTATCAGTGGTGAGGCCTACTGCAAACCCCTCATTGTTACATTGCCATTATTGTCGTTGGAGAAATATTATGCAGTGTACTGATAGCCAAATAGTGCCAAACCAATAGAAAGATAATGTTTATACTTTGGGTGGCATGAATTCATGAATGGCTTTAGACAAAATCTAGGAAGAAAAACGAAAATCGACTGAATAATAGAAAGCATCCTACATATTTCATTGTGTGGAATAGAAGCAACGGTATTATAAACCCAGATATGGAATGGCTACAAATCGCAGACTGAGAACTGCTACATTAAGGCTAAAACACCAGCTCACACACAGCAACACAGTGCACCTCACACACACACATCAGCACAAAGCACACGCACATCAACGTAGTGGACCTCACACACACACATCAGCACCATGCACACACAGCAACATAGTGCAGCTCACACACACATATCAGCCCCGTGCACAAGCACAGCCACATAGTGCACCTCACACACACACATCAGCAGCGTGCACACGCACGCACACATCAACATAGTGCAACTCACACACATCAGCACCGTACACGCACACATCACCATAGTGCACCTAACACACATACACCTCAACACCGTTCACACACACTTCAAAATAGTGCACCTAACACACACACACCTCAGCACCGTTCACACACAATTCAACATAGTGCACCTAACACACACACACACCTCAGCCCCATGTACACACTCTTCAACATAGTGCACCTCACACACCTCAGCCGCACTGCTAGATGAATCAGAGATACACTGTTCTCACAGAGCTACACACATACTCACACAATCGTGTCTGAACATGTTTACACACACATACACACATACATCTGTACTTGAATGTTTATGGCTATATATTAACCTCATCATTTTTTTCTTTCATTTGTCTATGTGCCACCAAACCATGACCTATGTTGAAAATTGCTTGCATATATACAGTTCTCCAGTCATTACAAGGTTAAAATGAAAATTCATGAATGAAGGAATGAATCTGAATGGATGTATTCATGTGTGCAAAAGGAGAATCGAATGTTGTATTTGTGCGCTGATGAGCTCTTTGTGTAGCGTGTGAAGAGGTTTTGGAGGAGCCCACTCACTTGAGAACTCCCCGGGGGTAGTGTTTGGTGAGCTGGCTGTCTCCGTCTCAGTGTAAGACAATGTGGAGTCTGATAGGTCTGCAGGAGGAGAGACAGAAAACACTCCACTTATTCATCCATTGACAGTACGGCCCCCTCACCCTTGTTTACCCCCCTTGCCCACACAAGGAAAGGGCAATAAATAGTTCAAGCTCCAAATAAAACACAATATTTCACAATGCAACAACATAAACACATTTAGCTAAAGGTGGGCTTACAGTGCCTTACTGTGGGCTTTAAGAGTGAACTTGTTGCAGACCCTCCTCCTCCTCCAACCATCCACACACACAAACACACACACACACACACATACACACACACACAGACACACACAACCACACAAACACACACACACACAAACACACACAAGACACACAGGACACACAGCATATGGCCCAGTCTGGATGGGGGTCCCCAATGCCAGTGCCGCTGACATTATGCCACTCGCTGTCCGAGGCTCGGCTCGAAGCCACTATTCGAGTTCCCAGTCGGTGTGCCTAATTACAGCCATTAAAATTCTTCAGGTTGTTGTAGTTCTGTTTCTTCTCCTCAAACTCCCCTCACTCTCTGTCTAAGCCCTGGGTTACTAAACCAGAGAGAGACACAGAGAGACAGACAGACAGATAGAGAGGGACAGAGAGAGAGAGAGAGAGAGAGAGAGCAAGAGAAAAAGAGAGCCATAGAGAGATACACAGAGACAGAGAAAAAGAGGGAGACAGAGAGAGCAAGAGAGACATAGAGAGAGAGAGAGATAGAGAGAGAGAGAGAGAGAGAGAGAGAGAGAGATACATAGAGAGACAGAGAGAAAGAGGGAGACAGAGAGAGCAAGAGAGACATAGAGAGAGACAGAGAGAGACAGAGAGAGACAGAGAGGAAGAGAGAAAGCGAGACAGAGCGAGAGATATAGAGAGAGACATAGAGAGAGACATAGAGAGACAGAGAGAGAGACAGAGAGAAGGAGAGAAAGAGAGACAGAGAGAGATATGCCATTCAGTTTTCTTAGGTTACAAATGTCTCCTGTTCGGTGTAATGAAAACAAAGACAGTTGCTCTCTCCAGTCTAATTAGAGTGTTTATTTGTCAAAACAACTCCAGCCCCAGAAAGGTCATTTTTGGAGGGGAGATGGGTGCATTGACCGCAACGTTTAAAGATATAAGGGGAGATATAAAAGATATAATTGTAGTAGTATAATTAGAAGTAGTAGTTGGAATATTTGTAGCAGCAGGAATTTTAGTTGTAGTAATAGATTCCATTGAAAACAACAGAACTGAAGGTCATGTCTTTATTGGAAACAGCAGTAGTAGTAGTCGTAGTAGCAACAGTAGTAGTATTAGTAGTAGTAGTATAAACAGAAGTATCAGTATTAGTAGTAGTATTATTGTAGTTGTACTAGTAACAGCAGTACTTGTAGTAGTAGTTATTGATTCCACTTAAAACTCAGGGACCAGGTGAGTTCTTTAGTTGTAGTAGAAATATAAATAGTATTATTAGAAGTAGTATTGTAGTAGTAGTAGTAGTAGTAGTAGTAACAGTAGTAGTAATAGTAGTAGTAGTAGTAGTAGTAGTAGTAATAGTAGTAGTAGCAATATAGTAGTAGTAGTAGTAACAGTAGTAGTAATTGTAGTAGTAGTAGTAATAGTAGTAGTATTAGTAGTAGTAATTGATTCCATTGAAAACCATCGGAAACTGGTCATGTGGGTGCTGTTGACTTACCAAGTGGCTTGTGTTCTTCGTTAGGGGAAAGCCTTGAATACGGGGGTGGGGGTGACTCTGAAAGAGGAAAAGAGTTGACTCAATCACTTGACAGCTGGGCCATGAAGCAGAGCATGCATTCAACTTGTGAAGACACCTGTAATCATGTTCCTGTGAGTCACGGCTATGTAAATCAACTAGTAAAGTGAGTGAACAGGTTGCTTTGGTTGGCTCTACTTCTAATATGAAATAGGGTTGAATCCTGCAGAGCATGACTGTGGATAATGTGTTTACATGTTTCTTTTGCAGATCTTTTGTGAATGATGACCTCCTGCTAGGTGAAGATTGACACTACCAAACGTGATGATGCATGAGTAAACAGTGTGGTGATGTGAATGATTGCTGTTGTTAGATACTAAAGTGTGTTAAATAAGGTTTAAACCCTGGCTCCATGACACTGTAAAGAACGTATACAGGAAAGACATATTTAAAACTACCACACCAGGAAAGGCTTTAACAAACGATTAATGTGAACATTTGTTATAACAACATAGAAAGCCTGTTCAAGCTCTGAAACTATACAGCAAATATCTAAACAAAACCAAACATACAACTAGAATCCCAAACTAACCACTGCTGACAACTTCCAATCCAACAAAAGGTGTGTCCTTACTTTTAACCTTCCCACACGATCTGAAACCATTCTTCCATCCCAAGAAGGAGGAAGAGCGAAGACACCAAAATAGGCCCAAAAAAATTAAAATTCTGAAGAAATGGCTAACTTTGCGATCATACTTTGACCTCCCCTCAAGAAAAGAGGGAAAGGAAAAAAAGCATAATAGCAATGGGTCCTTTAAGAGTGGCGCAGTAATTGCCAGGATCTGAACTCAGTCACTCAGATACACAGCTAGTCAGTCTGGCGCCAGTAGTATGCAAACTGTATATTATCACCACTCCTTCACCTAAATAGCACGAGGGGACCTCCTTAGGACAAAAGGGCCTTTAAAGCACAACTTAAAACCAATCTCAGTCAAAAAGCATAATACCTCCCAGCCAAATAATGGGGAAAAAGTTTATCCCCCCTGGAATGATCCAAGCTTTTTTCACTCAGCATTATTGACAAACTATTTAACAAGATCGCTAGTAACCATGGGGTACAAGAGGAACCAAAGCCCACGATTGACAGCCCCACAATAGGAAAACCCTCTTTCTATGTGAGTCCACATAAAGACCTTGTGCAAGCAACTACCACATTTTTTATTCACTTTTACTTTACCAATGATAAAAAGTGTAAATACACAAATAGTTCTAGTGCTAGTTCTTAAGGCTCCAACATGTATGCCTCTTTCTTGAAGAGCATGAAAGAAATACCAGTTATTTTGGTCCACGCTTGAGTGCACCTCAGCTATGTCCATTATGGAGCCTCAATACGTCTCAATAAGGGATGCGCACCCCTCTTTCCTCTCTCCCCAGAACAGCGCCCACTGACGTGAACACACACCGCCTCAATGGAGCTCAACAGAGAGGAGCTTCACGCAGAAGAAACTCCCTGCAGTTTGTATGCCATGGAAACATGGAGATATAAACATTTAGAGTGTGTGTGTGTGGGGGGGGTGAGCCCTGATCAGTCACCAACATTCACCGGGGTGGGGCGGGGGAGGGAGTTAACGTGTGATGTTCTTGTTCTGATGTTGTTAGACTTATGACTTTCATACCCCTATTGGAGCCAGCTGGCGCTGTTAAACATGGATGTTATGGAAAATCTGCCCCCAGTGCCAGCGAGAAGTCAAGAGATACTGACGCACGCATCTTTACACACGATACCACGCATTACCATCAGGTCGGCCGGGTCGAGTGGCCCGGTTCTCGAGGGGGGCCAGCAGCCCGTGGCCCTGCCTGGTTTATAGGTCAGGGAGGTCGGTTCACACGTAGCTCACCCTGCTAGCTAATGAACGTGGACTTGATCGGTTCTGTGCGCATGTTGCATTCATTCTCTGGATTTACTGCAGTGATTACATCCCTATTTCTGAGAGCAGAGATGACATACACTTTGAAATGAAAGACCACCATTGTACCAAACTTCAAAGTCTACAACAATTTTTGAGAAAATGTTGATTTACAATAATTAGGAATAAAAAGCCTTGAGAGCCACTGGGAGTGGGGGGCTGGGTATTGTGGTTTGGAGCTGAGATGTCTTGTATTGACAGTGAAATATAGAAATATTGCCCTATATGTTAATATGATTTCTTCAGCATGATTTTTTGCCTTTAAATATACAAAATAGATTTGGCCATAAAACACAAATACATGTATATTAGCTGTGTAGGTATGTTACAATCCATAATGAATCAGTAATAGAATGGGGGGAGAAAAATAGCTCTCCGATGATAACAAAATCTGTTATTTAAGTGTAATTAACCAAAAAAAGTCATCTATACAAATCTATTGCTACAACACACTTTCATTTTCGTCTTTTAAAAACCCAGAAATTTAAGTAAAATGAAAATAATAGGTAATTAAGAATACAGTTAACATGACTCCCCCACCAAAACACCCACCCACACACACACACCCACACGCGCACACACACAGAAAAAGTGTTTTTTAACGCTTTAGTAGAAGCCTATACATTTCCATGTTGTTTTCAGAGTTATGTGGAGTTGTGTGGACTGTTGTACCCAGGGAGAATGCTCCCTGAGGAGCCTGTAGTGCTAGAATAAGCCTTACCTGGCCCACAGAGTCGACTGTAGTGATAGGGGTTGCAGCATACTGTCGGAGAGTCCAAGGCACCGAAGCTCTTACACTCACAGAGCGGCTTGAGCTGGGCCAAGTGCTGGAGATCGGACCAGCGGTAGAGTTTACACAAGAGCAGCTGTGGGGACGCCATATGGCCAGCCAACCGTAGCTCTGTCCGGGACACCATAACGCAGTCGCTAGGCATCCCTCCCCGGGACTCCACCGCCTCCAGTAGGGTATCCAGAGTTCTTTCTTTTAGCCTTTTCAAAAGAGAATGTGTGGCCGATTTGAGTTCTTGCTCTAACACCGTGCGGGGCATCGCCTCCTGAGGCTCGGGAGAACCGGTGTCACGTGGTCCAATGTTTCTGAGCACAAAGTGACAAGACCCCGTGTCCCTAACCTGGGCCACGTCTGGACCTCTAAACTCGGAGTGGTCCCGCTCTTTAAATAAGCAGCAGGTCACGGTCCTGCACTCGCTGTCCTGCGTGGACCGAGGGCTACCCTGCTCCTGGACACTGCACACCCCAGCAGCCCCATGCTGATCCGGGGTGACCCGCGGGCCGCCGCCGCCGTCCCCCCCGGCGCCCAGCGCACACACGCCCCCTAGGTCCCCGGCGACCAGCGACCCGCTTGGGGTCATCGGTCGGAACTCCGTTTTGGGAATTTTCTCTGGGTGGTTGGCGAACATATCGTCCCTGCTGCTGCTGCACCCCTGCTCACTAGTTTGGCCATTTCCATCTTGCCCTTCTGTATCTGGAATCAAACGGCTTCTCCAGAGTCGCCGCACAAGACCTGAGCGTTTCGTCCTGAACATACGACAATTTGAAAATCTATACGGGTTTGTGTTCTTGTACGAATAATAATCGCGTGTCACGGATGCGTTTATCGTCGTCGTATAACATTAATGAGCGTGAAGAGCCGTGCAGCGCGTGCACAGCCGACCGACGAGGCTCGGGGACAAGACCGCCACATCAGAGTCTGGAGCGGGGCTGCTCCTCTCCAACAACCTGGCCGCGGATTCAGAGCTCCGGCGAGGTCAGCATGCATCCAGTCAGCCCCGATAAGATGTGCATTTGTAAACCACGAATTTTTGCTTAGCAATTATGTTTTTTAATCAAGCTCTTTCGGGGTGGTTGGTTGGGCACGAGCCTGCGGTGAACGCACGGTGCATGGTCGCGTAACGCAGGGGGTCCACGAGTCACGAAGTAGCGGTCAGCATGAGACACTTCGCAGGGGAACAGTGCGCCTAACGCCGCTTCGGATGGACTTCTAACCCGGCGGCGAGGGAAAGCATGAATGGGTGACTTCTGGAGCGAGTAAATCCAAATGCAGTTAAAGTCGGAATCCTTGTCGTCTTCCGAACTCGTCAAGTGTAGTTGTGTTTAAAATCCAAAAATATCCCCGCGAGCTGAGCTTTAAAGAGAGTGAGTCCTGGGAACGAACCGCGCTCGTGCTTCGCTACTCGGCTCGAGCCACTCGCCAAACTGCAGCCCAGCTCTCTTTCTTTCCCCGTTTCTCTCTCCTTTTCCTTTTTTTCATTCACACACACACACACACACACACACACACACACACACACACGCACGCACGCACGCACACACACGCATGCAAACACACACACACACACACACACACACACACACACACACACACACACACACACACACACACACACACACACACACACACACACGGGGCCCCCGAGGAGAGCGGTGGAGCCATTGGCTGACTACCATCATGTGCTAGTCTAGACACTTTGGCGGCTCTGAGCTGCACTGATTGTTGCGCAAACAAGGTTTCAAGTTTCTTAACTCTTAAAGGCGTAACATCCACTTCTCACAAGTTAGGTTTGCACTGAAACTTATTTTACGTTCGCCCGTGCATGTATGATGAAAGTTAAAAGAAATTAAATCAAAAATAAATTAAAAAGTACACTTATTTTGAAGGCGGAGTCATCGCAGCGCACTCACACACAAAAGGTCTCTGTGTTTGGAGGTGCATTGTCTGTCAGGGATATGTCAACATAACACGGGACGGTGACGAATGAGAATGGTTTGATATTCCTGTGTAGTACAGCAGCGTGGCGCTGCGAGACACCTGATGCGGCGGCCAGGCCCAGATCCCACGCACTAATGACCCACGGTGGGCTTTGAGGTGCCATATCCCTTCATTAGATGGTGGAGTACAGCAACACCTGTAACATCCGCCCGACCACATCATTTAGATGGAGCAATTATTATAGTTCCTAGGTCATCGGTAGAAAATAACAACGTTAATTATGATAGTAATAATATAATGATGAAGAGTATGACAAATATTTAAATATATTTGTGGTCCTGTGCCTGGTTGCTTGTCGCATGCATGGGTGTTGTGTGTGTATGTGTGTGTGTGTGTTTGTGTGTGTGTGTGTGTGTGTGTGTGCGCGCGTGTGTGCGTGTTTGTGTGCGTGTATGTATGTGTGTGAGTGAGTGCGTCTGTGTTTATTTGTTCTAATCATATATTTTAGAGAATCTTCTTAATCTTTTAACATAGGCTAGTTGGCTGAAATAACTATTGTGGACCGAAAATACAGTCCATCACAGTCAATCACAACCTATTATACAATTGAAGAAAACAGGTCCCTCAGTATAGGCAGAGTACATGCAATTATTCCAAACAACACTGATGCATAAAAATAGTTCATGTAAGCCTTTTATCGTAATTTAATGTATCTTGGCATTAAGCAAGACAAGGCATGCAACTACTGTGGATCTGTCTTAATTGAATGTACCATTTTTTCCATTTCTTTTGAAACTAAACATGTGTGTTAACCTACAGATTGTGGTTCCTTTTGATAAAGGAAATTTGAATTTGATTGAAAATAACTTAATATCTCATTGTTTTGTTGTAAATGTGTATTGTCATCATGAGAACAATTATTCTCATTTCATCTTTCAATATGGCCATTTAAGAGTTAAAATAGCCCTGCTCTGAGTGCAGTAAAGCTGAGCCATAGCCCTAGATGTATTAACCTGACCCATAAAGCCAAAATTCAAGAATGAATGCAGCTGATTGGTTGAAAGACCTTTAGGGCTTGCCCACACCAACAATTGGTCAGAAAGCGAAGGTTAAAAAATGTAAACTTTGAAATAAAATCTACTTAGTTATAATTCATATTAACTTACATATAGCTGTCTTCTCTTATTTAATGGCCTTTATTTTAATAATGACTTAATATATAAATGAGACTAATATTAACTATCTATCTACAGGGGACATGTTTATGATGCTATGGTCCATGGATGAAGAATGAAAGAAGTGTCATTGTACCATCTGCTCTGACAACATGTATTTACTTTAGATTTTACCAACAAAAACTCATTAAGGCGTTTAAATACACTCAGGAGTATACCCTGAAGCTCATTCTTTGTATGACTTGTGCAGATAGAGGCACTGACACACACAAACACACACACACAAACACACACACACACACACCCACACACACACACACACACACACATACACACTCACTCAGAAACCCAAGTAGCCCACACACACACACAAACACATGTACATGCAACCCCCCCATAAACCTCCCCACAATATGCCCACGCACACATACACACACACACACATACACACGCACACATACACACACACACACACACACATACACAGACATACACACACACGCACACAAACACAAAAACACACAAACACACACAAACATACTCACTCAAAAACCCACGTAGCCCCCACATGCGCACACAAACACAGGTACATGCAACCCCCCCTAATAAAACTCCCTCAATCATGCACACATACACACGCATACACCTACACACACACACAAACACACAAAAACACTCTTGACACCAACACACTCATACTCAGAAACCCACATAGACCCACTCATACACACACTAACACATGTACATGCAACGCCCCCCCCCACACACACACGCACACACACACACACACACACACACACACACACACAGACACACACACACACACACAAACACACACACACACACGCATACACATACACACACACACAAACACACAAAAACACTCTGACACAAACACACTCATACATACTCACTCAGAAACCCACATAGACCCACTCATACACACACTAACACATGTACATGCAACGCCCCCCCCCCCACACACACACACCCCATAACCCTCTCCCCACCAAACGCACAACCACACGCACACACGCACACCCACACACGTGGTGTGTGTGGCTAGCGAGGACATGGCTCCCAGGCTGCAGCAGGAGGCTCTAAAGTCTGCAGCAGTAGCGCTGTGCCAGTGTCTGAACTGGAATCAGGTTTCCCTGGCAGGCTTAGGGCTCAGGGCACACGGAGGTTACTGAGGGTGGACATGGACTGTGTTAGTGGCACCTGTTGCAAATACATTCCCCATTGTAACTCAATCACATGTCAGACAAGGAAAAGAAAACTGTTAAAGTACCGCTTCATTTAAATCACTGTCATACTCTTTTCAATTAAGGCCGAATAAAACTAAAATGATGATGGATAAGTCACTGTGATCGCGCGACTCTGCTCCAGAAAAGACACGTGGAATGATTAAGGAGCTTGAACTCTGTGATTCATATCTGGCATTTAACAACCTCCGATACATTTTGAATGCATGTGATCGGCATTTGTTGCACTTCTGTTGTAAAGCAAATTGTAAATATCCAATTTCCAATTAGTTTACAAGTAGATAAACAGCATCCATGCCAGAAACATGAATGAGTAGGAAGTCTCTCTTTCAGACAAAGACTGGAAGATGTTTGTGATTGACAGCCATTGTTGCCCTGCCCAGCGGAGAGTGACAAGGGTGGAGTGGACTGGTTAGTTTGTGTATCTGTCAAAACACCTAAGTGTCGGAGCAGCAGAGAATATGTGAAAGTGATACACATCTATCAGCAGACCACTTGAGCTGTATCATTGTATTTGTTATAGGGGTGATACTATGCCACCAGGTGTGAGTGTGATTAGCCATTACAAGCCGTAAGGAAATCTGCCTTTTCCTGTGTTTAAGTGACATCACAAGTGGCAGTGTCTACCTAGATGTATGCTGGATAGCATAAGGATTTGGGCCATAGCGCAGGGGTCTTACTGGACCGACCAATCCAATGCAATGTAAGATCAACAATGGCTGAGGTGCTCACAACATTAAACCAGTGGCTTATAAAAAGAAAGATGTGGTCAAAATAATGTCATGCTTTTGAAATGTACACCTTTGCTTTGATCAGATGTACAGGTCGGTAGATTAAAGATCTGGGCTTTGACACGCCAGCTGTGTGGGTTCTGTCTGGACCAGGAGATGTATGTTATGTTAGGCATGTGCAAGACTGGAAAGTAGTTTAACGCATAATATGTAACATATCCGCATTAAAATATCTAAACACAACCAGACTGATGAATACATTTTGTCAAGTTGTGTTCTTACATTATCCTTGTTTCCAACAATGTTCAAACCCAGATAGCAATATTGTTTTATTCACAGGAACGGCCCGTTACGATTGGTCAAATATTGGTGATGTAGTCAGTTTACCCTATCCACTCTGGGGAAACAATTATACATTAAGGACCAAATTTTTTGATCTAGCTTACTATGATGTGCTACTTTGACAAGTGGCTCATGTCGGCCACCATGCTAATCTAGTGTTTCCCACATAAAGACTTTACTTGGGCGGGTCGTTTTTATTTGAGAGAATGACGCCTTCCGCCATTGATAGTGTTTCCCATACATTGAGCCCATATCATTTCTTCATTGTTTAAAATGGGTTGAACTACACATTGATTGGCTTGATATGCATCGCCGGTAAAATTGCATTTAATAAGGCTATTGTTTCTAAGCAGCCTATTGTGTAGAAATATTGAGGAAAGGATGGCTCTATAGAGTCTCCTAGGCAGGTATACACCCCGAGACACACGGTCTGATACCGGTGATTGTGTCTTTAGTTACCTTCGTAATATCAATGTTAAATATCTGTTGAATCCCTCCCCCCTCCTGTAAGCTACCACCACAAGTAAAATGTGGGAAACACCTTCATGCTCATAAAGTTATTTTTAGTAAGATGGTCCCTTCATAACATGATCTACAGATGTTTTGGTAATCGTCTCATTTAATTGTAAGTAAGCAAGTTAGGTTATGTAACTTATGGCAAACTCATTACAATAAAATTACATAATGTGAATAAACTTAACGTAACGTAAATTCAACTTTAATACATTTACTCGTCCATGATCATGATTTCTTGCCTGAGTCACGTCAGATAGATTTGGCTGTAATGGTGTTGAAGTCAACAACTCCCTCGCTACTTCACTACATCATTGTTTTGATTGATATCAATTACATACTATACCTTTAAGGTAAAAATGCCTTTGTAGGCCCAGTTTCCACCAGTACTAAAAAAAGAAGTATTGTGTATTTGTCTACTTTATTTAACTTTCATCTTTACTACAGAAATCAACAGAAATCAGTCTACGCTTCTAGAGATCGATACATTCCAGATACATCCCAGACCCATACACTTGAAGTTGAAGTGCTAGCGACTAGTTCTAACCACTGTTAATAATAAAAATAAACATTTGTTATAAACATAAGTTACAAACATTGAGGCACAATAACAAGTGTAAGACCCGACCGTAGTTACGAGGAGGACGCTCCAGGCCTTTAAGAAATGAGTAAATGTGCCCTGCGTGATGGACTGCACTGTTGTCTATTTGGATGTGGATCAGGCAGAATTCCCTTAACCCACACATCACAGACCCAGTCTGTCATGGCCTCGAGGCGATGGGGCCATTCAGTTGCACAAACCACAGCACAAAATAAAATGCTGTGCCATTTAATGCATTCCATAAACAACTGTATCACTCTGCCTATTGTCCGGAGTCTACGCAAGTGAAGAGTGGTTTTGTATCATGAGACTGGAGGGAGATTCGGGGAGCCACAGGGAAAAAGAACAATAGTTAAAACTTTAATTGGACGCAATTGGATTTGTGTAGTTGTAGTGGAGACGCAGAGTCCGGAGAGACGGTGCCCGGGGCCACGGTGCTTTTGGTGATCTGTGTGTATCAGTGGGAGTGATTCATGTCCCGGGGGAGCCGCTGTCAGTAGCAAGGCTCCACGATGGCATTCCTTCTGATCCAGGCCATTATGAGTCTATTCAGCAGCGGCGGAGCCTGCTTACGCGGGCTTCTCCCTGAGCTGACCTGCTGAGCCGTCCGCCGGGCCTGACTCAACACGGCCGCTAATCCACACCTCGCAGAGTAATAACACAGACTTAGACTCAAGTCTGGGGATCAAGTCATGCAACCAGTCGCATGGGATGTGCATAACAAGATCGGCAGACATCCCCTTTGGTATCACAACTATAGGCACCACTATGTCCACAATGGTCCACACTGTTTTCACAGTTTTACGCCGTCACACGCGTATGTGCGCACGCGCACGCACAAACACACACACACACACACACACAAATGTGAATATACACTACACTGCACACACACATTAAGCCCGTTA
Source organism: Pollachius pollachius (assembly GCF_949987615.1). Lineage (NCBI taxonomy): Eukaryota > Metazoa > Chordata > Actinopteri > Gadiformes > Gadidae > Pollachius > Pollachius pollachius. The sequence continues at coordinate 20,905,058 of NC_136942.1, read as the reverse complement.
ATGTCTGTCTCATTGCACATGGTTTTATGAACCATGTGAACCAAACGAACCTCCCATTCAAACCAAGCAAAGATCAAAAGAATCCCAAGATTATCAGCTGTAGGCGCTTTTTTGAAAAGCATCAGCAGATCAATAGTGAGGTTATCTGCACTATCTCGCTTTCTGACCTCTTTTCCTGAAAGCCAGCATCAGCAGGGTCAGAGAAACAATGTGGCGGCGAGGTAAAGACACAAGCAGCCATTGTGCCCAATAAAATGTTCCCATTCCATTGGCCTTTGTTTAGTGAGTGATGAAGACGGATCACCTTTTGACGTCCGGATTAAGTTACGTTTATAATTGCACTGTCATTTATAATGGCCCGATTGCATTAAGCTTCATTATCCAGGCATTCCTCTTAGAGGCTTCATAGGGGCGTGCCTACAGGTAAAGAAGCCCTGTAGGTGAACGCCCCACCCTGTCCAACCCCTTTACCCCCCCCCCTCCCCCCCACTTCTCCTCATTATTGTTTGGAACGTCACCACTTGGTTGCGAGGCCTCACAGTCGATAAGCAGGCTAATGATTGGCTGTCAGGTCCCAGCGGTGCTGCACATTCTGTGGTGTGGGCGCCATCACCCCCTGAGGGGGTCCCACCACAGTAGGGGGCTTTCCCTGAGTCATACTCTCCTCGTTCGCTTTGAAGCACAAAGAAAAACACAGAAACATGTCGCCAATGTTGTTTATTGTGCAGTGAAAGAGACTGCAATCAAATCCTCATAATTATCAGAAATCAACGAGCGGTTAATGGTGTCAGGCTTTTAATTTGTTTTGCCATCGGCCATCTTTATTTGTCAAGTTTTAAAGGCACGGTAAGCAATGATCTTTTTTGTACTGACTCATTACATTGTTATAAATAAGTTAGAATGGATGTACGAATGGACTCTCTAGAAGATTATGCCTACATTTTATATCAAAAATGATATATAAAAAGATCCAATACTTTTCAAGCCTAGGATGAAGGGGACACTCATTGTGAACGATTGTATTTTTTGTTGCTACCTGACTGCTAAGTAAATCGAACCATTTCCAAATCCCAGAGTGAAATAATTCCAAGTCTGACATCATCAGCCCATGCAGCCCAACGTTCAATGTCATTGACACGGGCATAGCAAGACAGGCCATAGAGGCCATCTTGGATCCACAGCGGCAGTCACATTGGACTCTGAAGTGAGGTCCCGCCCAGGACCTCACTTCACCACCAAAGGCCCATTCCAATCATGAGTAAACTGCAACCCCTCACAACATTGCATACAATGCAAGGAAATCCATATCTGTTTCCTTGTTAAAGATGCAATGTGAAAATGGAAAACATCTGTGGGTTTTTTTCTGCTTAATTGCAGTGATTTTTGATGACAGCGCTACCTCATGCAAGCCTTAGCAAAATAAAGCTTACATAAACCCCCTATCTCAGTTAGGGTTTAGTGACCGTGAACATGAAGTGCTGTCATTGCCAATTCATGTTAAGTAAATATTTCCCAAAGAAAGTCAAAAGCCAGGTTGAAAAGTACAGAATAAAACCCAACACCAATTGAAGTCCATTTTCTGGACATAAAAATTGACTTCATACTATTTAATAAGCCCTTTGCTTTATTCAGGACAGGATAGATATTGAATAGAGTATTTTAATAAATTGAAAATCAATTCTGGGCAACATCCGCATATTGTTGACGTTCAGCACAAGATGTCCAGCACAAGACGTCTGTGACGTGTGTGAAAATTGGTACATTTTGTTAAGTATTTCCTGTGCGGACAGCAGAGCGGGTAATGGTGTTGTTCTCTCCGAGCACCCCCGTCCCTCCTCTGCTCCTCTGTCCTCCTCCAAGGATGCTCATTAGAAGACTAACCAGCGTCGGGGTTTGATAACTGCCCTGCTCGGCGGCGTCACTCCCGCAAATTGCCGTGGCTCCCACTTAAGAGCCGGCCGTTGATAGCGGTATCAGCAGACAGGCTCGGCTCGCAAAGACAAAGTGTCCGGCTCCAAACGACCTCCCGAAATAGACAAGTGGTGTATTGGACCACGGCCCCAGGCCCCTTGGCGCGGTGCGGAGGGGCTCTGACAAGGACCCCGCTCAGGAAGGGCTTGTCATCAGGACCATTGCTGTTAATGGCCTTCGGATATCGGAGGAAGGCGGCAGACGCTAAAAGAACCTCACCTAGCCCGCCTCGCATTGCCGTGACCCCTAGCAGCCGATAGCTCTCCCCCACAGCCGAGCCCTGCCACGCCGCAGACAGGTCAGACACAGCGCCGCCTGGCTGGAGTGGGAGCCACTCTCTACCGCCGAGCTGATAATGATGATGGTGGTTCACAATCACTAACAGTATGAGGCCTGCTCTCTCTCTCTCTCTGTGGTCTGGACATGAACGCAGCAGCGCGCAGCTCCCCCCGCTCCAAAGTGGCTGTTTATTGTTATACTCTGAGCAATAACTCTAATATGAGCCGTTGTGGGTTGTTTTGTTTCATTCTCTGGATTCACTCGCATATATTTGGTGTTTGTTAAACGCGCGTTTTCGTCAGCAGACTGCCATTGCTAAAAGCTAAGGCAATTACCATTGGAAGGGCAACATACAAAGATGGCGAAGCAGGGAAACAGGGGGATTGAAGCACCAAGGCATTGCGCTAATGTCTGCTCTGGGACCCTGTCTTTCCATGAGAGAATTTATAATTATACAGAGGGCATCGGTCGCTGTTCTGAAGCCTAACTCGAGTCCAGATCCTCCCAAAACAGTCACTGTCCTGCACAGGGATAGTAAGGACAATCCCTGGTGCTAAGCTTCCACTTCAGCTCCTCTGTAGTAAATGACTTACACAGACATTACATTGCATTGCATTTATTTAGCTGACACTTTTGTCTAAAGTAAATTATAACAATAAATATATTCAACAATGAAAAAATAACCCAAAAAAGTGTAAGAATCCTTTGAGTAAATAGAATTCATAAAATAAGCAAAGCCTGTGTATAAACTTGCTGCAATACAGAAACATGAGATCTAAAAGTAGTATCATTAATATAATTTGAATCTTCTTGTGATCAGTTTTCACCCTGCGGGGGAGGTGGGGTAGGGTTTCAGAGGTCCTGAGGTCAGTGGGGAGTTCGCTCCACCACAGGACCGATAAGAATTATCGGTCCTGTGGTGGAGATTCTGTTCAGCGGCTGCTGGGGTCCCCATACTGAGATAGTAGCAAGCCGTTTGGCAGCCAAGGAGCGTAGTTGACGGGCTTGGCCGTATGGTTTGACCATGCGCTGGATGCAGCACATGTTGACAAGCACCAGGGACTTGAATTGGATTGGGACAGCCACCAGCAGCCAGAGTAGCAGGGTGCTGCGGAGAGCTGAAGAGCGAGAGAACTTTGGTAGTCTGATTATTGATGAGCTGCAGAGGAGCAGTTGCACATGCAGGCAGACCGGCCAGAGAAATTCAAAGTAGTCTAGGAGTGAGATGAGAGCCTGAACCCAAACCTTGTTGTTCTTCTGGGTGAGGAACGGATGTATTCTCCTGTTGTTGTACAGCATGAAGCAGCAGGAGCAGGTGGTCGCAGTGATGTTGACAGCGGAGGACAGTTGGTCATTCAGTGTCCCACCAAGGTTCCTTGCTGTCCGACTCGCAGGCACCACCGAGTTTTCGTTAGTGATGAAGGTTTTGGTTGGGAGATATCTTCCCTGGAAGGAAGAGCAGCACAGTCTAGTCCAGACTGAGCTCAGTTGGTGTGTGGACATCCATTGAGAGATGGACCAGACACGCAGAGATGTGTGTGCTTCTACACTGTGAGTGCGAAGGGAAGAACATGCAATCAATGGGAGAACAGACAGGGATGTCCAGACAGCATCCTCACTGGTTATGGGCAGCTGCGGGAGAAGGCAAGGAACGATGATACAATTATCCCTCTCTGGTCATTCAAAGCCTCACTAGCAATCAAAGGACATTTTGAAACCCAATGCTCAACGATACCTATAGATATACTGTTGCCAATGGAGTTTGAACGGCTGGGTGTCAAACAGCCTAAACACGAGACTATCCTGCCCGAACACGTAAACATATTATTGTTTTTAAGAATATTTGCATGCAGACAGATCTCCATTTTGATATCATTGATCTAATTCAGTATCGCAGCACCATCTCTGTCAGCTTTCTTATCAATGGGAGATGCATCTTCACGTGTCTCTTCAAAGGGATCCCTAGACTCCGCCGGCAAACTCAAATCAATCGGCTCATCTCTTGGCTTTGTAGCTGCACGCAACATGTGAACAATGGATCTCCTCAAGAGGTATCATAGTATCCGCATGGGGCAGAAGTCCAGCACATGACTAATGGCACTCCATTATATATGCTAATGCTACGCTAACGCTACCACTGGCGGCATTAAGTTAGCCATGCTGCGGGATGAGATCATGTTTGCTGAAAGGAGAACCAGTCGATGAAAAACGGATGATGGCAGAAAATACCATCTTCATAATGCGCCGTTTCTCAGAGGCAGCCGTGTGCCAGGGAGGAGGGAGCTAGTGGTCATTAGGACTCTTAAAGGGTAACGACTCCTAACTCTGATTCACTTGATCTCATATCTTAAGAGGAAGCTGTGCAGTGCCTGCCAGTCTGGCGCTCAGCGGCTCCTCGCATGACCTCAGCAGCGGGGCCTGCCGGCAGCTCACAATGGCCCAGCCTGCTGCTGTGACCCGTGTCCCTGGTGCTGTGTGTGTACACGGGGAGCCCAAGAGCAGGGGAGGAAATCCTGGTACAGAACACACCCGGAAAGAGAGTAGCCATTCTAGTTTAGCAGGTCTATCCTTAGAGGTCAAACTTAGCCCTGTAGGCCCCTTGGCGCCCACTCTCCCCCCCCCCCCACACACACACACACAGCCTCCCTGAAGACATTCCAGCCCATGTAGTGTGACTCAAAACAGCACAGATCTGCCACATCTCAGCCCTGTATAGGTAATAGCCTTTGCTAAGTTTATATTTTCCAATACTGCATCATGCAGGGTTTAGCCAGAAGGCTGGCATTACTGCCAACAAGTTGTACAAACACGTCACAGCTAGAAAGCTGTTCCGAGGGGGTCCCGTCAGATTGATTTCTCAAAGACCCCTTGATCCTGATAGAGGCATGAAAATAATTAGCTATGGTGCAAATATGAGATCTTAATCATATTCAAGGCAAGAACATCTGGACTGAGACTATCCTTTTTTCACCCCTTCTTTGCACGTTGGTTCTCCGCTGTAAAGCCCTTTGTAAAGAACGTATACATTTGATTTAGCTTAATGGAGCTTTCTGTCTATACTCGACGAAACCACACGGAGCGCCTGTATTAAACATCTTCAGAAAGTTTGTCAAACAGCCAGATAGTCAGAAAATCAAACAGTCAGATAGTCGGACAGTCAGAAAGCCAGACAGTCAGAAAGTCAGACAGCCAGACAGCCAGACAGTCGGACTGTGCTGAAGACGAACGAGAACACCCCGATGTCTTCAAAGAGAGCATCCTTCCTCGTGTTCCTCTGGTCTTCCCTCTCCGGTAAACAACCGTCGCTGGTGACAGGGCCTCAAGCCTGTCCCCTGAGCTCTGCCTCCTCTGACCGGGCTGCCGGTCCGGGGCTGGGCGGGGACGGCTTGGCGGGGGGGGGCCGGGCCCCATTCGTCATGCCGTGTATTTACAGGCGGTGTCAGCGCCGGGTGGAGCAAGACGTCTCTGCTGCGACGACACACTGGCGTGGGGCGCCAGACTCCGGGCCTCCCCTCGGCCCTCTGTTTACTTTCTAAACAGGCCTCTGTTTGGACTTACATCAGTGCGGGGAGAATATCTAAGAAAACGAGGAAGGAAATGTGCGGAAAACAAAGGAAAGGGAAAGAAACCCTCTGTGATAGCCGCTGCCCCGTGCTGTTCCTGATTACGGCAGAGTTGCGGAGCGCAATGGCGCCACCAAGATCGGCCATCCAGGCAGGCGGCAGGCCAGACCGGGGGGGAGGGGGTTGGGGTGGGGGGTGGGAGTGGGCGGGGGCGGGGGGGTACTGGCGCTTGCAAAATACCAAATAGAGGAGCCGTCAGGGAGCTCTCGGGCTGTTTATGTATTTTAGATGGCTGTTTTTGATTTCATAAAGAAGGAAAAGAAGGATGGACGCTTCACACACGCAGGGAGCTTGTTTTGCCGTACAATTATGCAATGTGGTTTGATTCGAAGGCACAAAAGGGCTGTAGTATCAGATAGGGAAAGAACAATGTTTCAGTAACACAAGACGAACGACAAAAAGTGTTTAGGATAATATTTACTTTAACCCAAAATGTTTTTAGGCAGAATGTCTTTGTGTTGGCATTAAGCAAACAAAGCTGGAGTGATACAAGGGAAAGGTTCCCAAAGATTTCCCCAAATCTCAAATTACAGTTTTTTTATAACACTATAGTTATTTTTTTGTTATTTTTTTTAACACTATAGACACATGCTTAGACCAAAGTAACACAACTTGAAGTTTTTGTTACTATACCTTAAACAAATGTAAACATTCCTTAAACAAAAGCGCTGCTTTGCACTTTAGTTGCAATTGTGCAACACACTTGCTATTTTCTGCAACACACTTGCTCCTGCACACTACACACAATTTCATACATAAGACACTTAGTTCAAAAATGACATCTCAGTATATCATTGGGAGAATACATCTATTCAAAATACTTAACACATTGGGTAATTGAAAATGCTTAAATACAGACCTCAAAACACTTACTTAAAAAACTGAACACCTATCAGCCAGCTACAAAAAGGTCAAAGGGCAATTGTGCACATCCCGGGGCAGCGCGGGGAAAATATATCATTGTGTGCCGCCATAAGCCTTTGAGAGTAACTGCACCATCATGCAAAAATAGGTCCCTACAATATCCAGCATATCATCACACTTCTAGATGCACTTCATGATGCAGCTGAACAGGACAGATCAGAGCAGCCCAGGTTTGTTGTTGTCTGGGATAATGTTTGTTTCCATCGGACTGTTTTGGTCTGGAACTGGTACACCAACCATAAACAATTTGAAGTCGAAGGCCTATACTCGCCATTTATAAAACCTATAGAAGGTTTTTTTTCAGCTTGAGGATGTAGTGTATATGACCGCCAACCACATGCCCGCATGCCTCTTCTGAAGGCAATGGAACGGGCCTGCAGAGACATTGAGGTAAGGTCAATCCATTAATGGATTTGGCACACAAGGAGAGGATCCATAAGCCAACCAACGCACAATTGCCGTGTTTTTCTGTGTTTACAGTACAGTTGTGTATTTTTGGTTAATTTTTGTTATATTTTTGCTGAAACTGAATTTACTGAACTGTAAAGTACTGTACTGCAATGTACAGTATTGAGTATTAGATGTTTTGGTTGTTGTGAAAACGTGCCTTCTGTGGAACTGAATAAAAACAGTGAATATGGAAGACTGCAATGTTTTATATAAAGTAGACTACTGTGTTGCTGCTGATCTGAAAGTGTATTCATATGATACAAGTGTGTATCATTTTGTCATCAAAGTGACATTTTCACAAAGGATTGTTAGGTTTCAATAGAAGAGTTTCAATTTGACATAGTGACATAGTGTATATTTCTCAGTGTTGTGTCTTATTTGCTTGTGTGTTGAGTTTTGACACAATGAGCCAAGTTTTGCAAAATGGAACCTTTGGTATTGCCATATAACATATACGTCTATGAATTAACCCTACAGCTCCCAATCTGTACTAATGAACATTTCATTTCATTCTAAATTTTGTGTGTCTACTGGTGTGAGCGTTTTTGATGTGTGGGTTTTTGTGTGTGTCATTAAGTATGTGTGTGTGTGTGAGTTATTGTGTGGCTGGGTGTTATTGTGTTTGTGTATGTGTGTGTCTGTGTGTTATTGTGTGGCTGGGTGTTATTGTGTTTGTGTATGTGTGTGTGTGTGTGTGTGTGTGTGTGTGTGTGTGTGTGTTACTGTGTGTGTTTGTGTCTGTGTGTATTATTGTGTGTGTCGGTGTTATTGTGTGTGTGGATGTTATTGTGTTAGTGTTATTGTGTGTGTGTGTGTGTGTGTGTGTGTGTTTGTGTGTATGTGCATGTGTGTTATTCTGTGTGTGTGTGTGTGTGTGTGTGTGTGTGTGTGTGTGTGTGTGTGTGTGTGTGTGTGTGTGTGTGCGTGTGTGTGTGCGCGTGTGTGTTATTGTGTGTGTGTGTGTATGTGTGCGCGGGGCATGCGTACTTGCATATGAAAGTGCACATATAGTCAGGGATATTTCCGGTCCCAGAGACTGGCGTGTCCTGTCTGACGTACGTCTCTCAACAGAATCTCTCCCCACATCTCCCCCGGGATCTCTCCGGAGTCAATTATGCAAATCGCGTCTGCAGACTTCTTCAAGTTTTTTGTTTTTCTCCAAAGAGTATGTTTTCGTGCGTAACAGCCGGTGATCCTTTAGCCTCTTGAGTCAGCGGCCGGGCGACACTCTGTCTAATCTCGACTGCAAAGGAACAGCGTCAGGGGACAAAAAAGGGGAAGAATTGAAACCCAAAAGGCTTCAGTCGGTAGGAACTAGGGAGCCTCAGAGGCTGAAGCGCGAGTGAAAGAAAAATCAGCAGTAAAGATTGGAAACAGGAAGAGTGTGGCGTCAGAGCAGGCTGGAGATAAGAGCCCTGCACTCCGTACACAAACACTGGCTCTCTCTCTGGCGTCCCCCGGCCCCTGAGCCGCGACCGCGGCTCGCCCGACCCAGGGCTGGCCCTGGACGGGGGCCGGCACCGGATTCTGCACCCAGCAGATCCAGGGCCCTGATCCACCCCATGTGGAACCAGCCCCCGGGACCTTCCGGGGGGTGGGGGGGGGGGGGCACAGGGGTTTGTGTCAGTCGCACCCCAAAACCGTCCCACCGTCCCATAAGCCCAACTGACTCTTTAAGGGCCCCTGAAAAGACTACTTACATCCCATCGCCCAGGGACACCAACCTCTACTCAGGAATAGACTCAATGTTGTTAGAACACAACTCAAAGGGGAACCATCGGAAAATCTATTATGTGTTATATTTTCTTCGCGAAGTCCTGATTACAATTTATAGAATGTTACCGTTTCTTTATAATTGAACTTCGCAAGATTAAGTGGACAGAAAATGGAGAACTTGTATTCTGTCAATTCCAGCACATCCCATTTTAAAATACAAGTGGTCCGACAGTAGCTCAGGAGGTAGAGTAGGTTGACTGTAACCCGGAAGTTCGCTTTGGATAAAACCTCAGGAACCGCATCACAGTCAACAGAGGACCTCACACAGACTGCCACTGTGTGTACGTTCAGACCCGCAACCAGACCTGAACTGCAAAGCTTCAAGCTCTTGAAATCTGTAGCTTGGCTTGAAAAAGGAGCATTGCTAATTTTCTCAGAAAGGAATACAGCGAGAGAGCAGGCGCCTGTTATAAACCACAGAGGTTGGGGATGAGATCGCCTTGGGTCTCAAGCGCTGCATGACAGCGTTTTCAGCAGACTGACAGACTGTGCGTGGAGAAGAGGTGCGAGCAAGTCTGCGAGTCTCCTTGCTCAGGGCTAGCGGCCTCGGATCCAAGCCGGCTCCGTAATAGCAGCCCGTGGGCCCACTAGGCCCCCTCTCTGGGATGTCTGAATATGGATTCAAACAAGCCTTCATTATACAGACACACGGAGCCCTGGAGCACCTTGGTACTGGGAAGGACAGAGAGAGAGAGAGAGGGAGAGAGAGAGGGAGAGAGAGAGAGAGAGAGAGAGAGAGAGAGAGAGAGAGATCCTGCTACTGGCTGCTACAGGCTTATCTTCCCTTCTGCTGTACATCTCTCATTCTTCTGATCCCATTCTCCACACTGCACTCAGCCGCTAATCCCTCATCTCCCTCTTTTCTCTCCCTCTCTCTCTCTCTGATCTGTCCAGTTCACTCCCTGACTCACTCACTCCTCCCCCTCTTTTCGTCCCTCAACAGGCCTTTCGTTTCTTACCTTTCTCTCATCCCCCCAATCTTCTGTAGTGAAGGACAACTTCGGGAATGGGGCTGGTGAGAGGCCAAAGCATCAAACCAGCAGGCCGTCATACAGGGTTAGTTTGGTATCAGCTGCAGTTCTTTCTTGCAAGGTGTGAGCTATGGCGAATGTGTTATTTTCTCCTTGGTTGCTGGTAAACACAAAATCAATACTTGTGTGGTTTTTCATATATCACATCGTTTGTCATGAACATAATTACATTCGACAGCATAATTAATTAAATGGGCAATAAATGGTTGGGAAAGGAGTTGTTGTTATTATTCCGCTCTTTACGTGAATAGCTTTGATCCCAGAGCAGCACAGATCCCAACATTTTGGTTTCTCTTCAAAGCCAATAAAAGCCAGCAAACATGCAGTGGATGTGATTTTAAGTCAATCTGATGTGTTCTCAATATCAAGACATAGGAGAAAAAGAGAAGGAAAGGAGAAAGGAGCAAGAGAGAGAGACAAATATTAATTAGAACCATCCTTTCTTCTGCTACCGCAGCCCCCATGTTTACCAAAGTAGCAGTAACGGCCCCTTCCTCTTCCTCCTCCCTCTTTTCCTACCCCTCCTCCCCTCCCCACCTCCTCCGCCTCCTCCTCCCTCCTCCTCCTCCTCCCCCTCCTCTTCCTCCTCCTCCTCCCTCCTCCTCCTCCTCCTCCTCCCCTCCTCCCACCCCTCCTCCTCCTCCTCCTCCTCCCCTCCTCCTCCCCCTCCTCTTCCTCCTCCCCCTCCCCTTGGGTCTGATCTGGAGACACCCGCTGAGTGTCTCAGGCCACATCCAGACTTATGATTACCAGAGAGGTTCGGCTCTCAGGAAGCCATAAGATAAGGATGAGAGCAAGGGTGAGCTATAGCTCTAGTGAGGGCGAGTTATAGCTCAAGTGAGGGTGAGCTCTAGCTCTAGTGAGGGTGAGCTATAGCTCTGGTGAGGGTGAGCTCTAGCTCTATTGAGGGTGAGCTCTAGTGAGGGTGAGCTATAGCTCTGGTGAGGGTGAGCTCTAGCTCTATTGAGGGTGAGCTCTAGCTCTAGACGGTGAGCTCTAGTTCAAGTGAGGGTGAGCTCTAGCTAAAGTGAGAGTTAGCTCCAGCTCTGTGCTGCAGCATTGTGGATGATGTCCTACACCATCTAAAGTTGTTATTACATCATTGATGGTTTCAGGTACATATATCAGCTACATGTATCAGGTACTCTGTGCTTTGGTTACAGGACTGCGATCTGACCCTTCACATAAGAAGCACTCAAAACATATCGACCTGCTTGATTTTCACAGAGAATGGGAGACTTATTTAATGCTTATATCCTACAGGAACCTGACAATTAAGGGGCATGACATTGATTAAATGGAAGGGATTTTTGTTTTCTATTTGCCAACCTAATCTGCCTTCCCGTCACCAGGCTCCGGATCCCACAGCCGAATCGGGGAAGGCCCCTCCACCAGCGGAGCCTGTCTGCATCATGGGTGTTCAACTCGTGAGGGTCTTCTGGAGCTTCTGTCTAGCCCGAGGGCAGTGAGCACGGCCGGGCCTGATTCCCCGTCTGACTTCACGAAGACAGAATGATTCATTACCATAGAAACCACTAATATGAGTCGTCTTTTGAATAATCATCAATTATTCACGCGTGTCAGCCGCTCTCAGACTGTTTTGGATGCTCTGTAAACACCAGCTAACTAACTTCCCCCTGATGCTTCTCCCAAGTGAAAACAAGCGTTGGTTCTCATCCTGCCCGCTGTTTACTGCTGTGACGTCGGCGCAGACCCTCAAGTGCTTAATGGCCAGCGTATTGTAATTAAACTCCACCGCCGGACCCCAGCCCTCTCTGAGAACACACACTGAAACTAAACGTCAGCTAGCCTTCCTGATTCACATCGAAACCCGTGTAGCGTCACGGCTTTGAGGTGCTCGGCTGGTTCGCTGTACAGCGTAGCATGTCCCGGGCCCTCTGAGCGGGGGGGGGGGGGGGGGGGGGGGGGGGGGGTAGACGAGTGGTGGAAGAGCCAGGGAGTGTGATCCTCCTGGGGCCGTGGGATCCATGACACCTCTCCCCCCAGCGGTGGGGGTCCTCGCTGACATCGAAACCTCCAGCGTTCCCTGGAATCCTCCAGCGTTCGCTGGAATCCCAAACACGTGTTCCGTCAAGTGGTGTTGAGAAGTCAGAGTTTTCTGCAGACCCAGATCTCTTGGGCATCCGAGATCCAACACCCGGCACCGTGATCCCCAAACCCCACCACCACTGCCCACACTACCGCCCCCACCACCACCATCACCGCCACCCTTGAAGGGTATCTCTCTCTGGTCTGGCGGGTCAGTGAAAATGGAGGTGGCCGGGGCAGCGGCCACAGCGGCCACAAGTCAACATCAACCGAGGGCAGGGTCCCGCTGCGGGGTCACTTTTCCTCCCATGGCCTTGATCTCTGACCCCCTTGACGTCTGGCAGGCCGGCGCGGAGCCCTCCGCCCCGCCCCGCCCCCTGTCATCCTCAGGCGGGGCGCGGCCCGGCCCGTGGGAGAAGCATTAGGGGATGACATTCATCCAGACAAACCGCAGTGACAACGCAGATCAATTTAGTAAATGTCATTAAGTTATTATCTTTATGACATTGGTATTATGTCCTAATAATAATGTGATTATGATTAGCCAGAGATTAACGTCAACTTCTTAACAAAGTCATCTCCAAATAAAATGACGTAACGTGTGTGTGTAAGTGTGTCTGCTCTTGTGCGGTAAGCAGCACAACACAAAATGTTTAAAGAGGCGCTTGGCTTCTGCTGTAGCCTGCAAGACAGCGTTGATTAAACAAAACCAGCGACTGTCTCTGGGCTAAATTGCCTGGGACACAAGCCGATGCAGTATAGGGTCCACAACAAAGGCATGTGGAGATGAAGGAAGTGGGATTTGGGGCTCATGTTTAAAGTCGGCGGTGGTTAATGTTCTTAGACGGGGCCGCTGGCGTGTGACCAGGCCCGGGCTGAATCAGCCCTCTAAATTATCTATCTGTTGTTTTTCTCCTCTTCCTTTTTTTCTCGTTCGGGGGCAGGATGTCTGTAGGCAGCTTTCTGTTCTTCACACGGACCGGGTGATTTCCGTGTGTATATAGAGACATAGACCGGTCAGATAGCACTGTCTGCACAGTCTGGAGCCTGTGCTCCGCG